>NC_055974.1:31613657-31616157 GCF_018492685.1 Alosa sapidissima
AATACTTGAAGTAGGCTAGTCACGTGCCCACTTGAAATTGACCTACAGTATTTGTATGTGTGCTTCGAATAAACACATTCATCTGTTTTCAACGTTATGTACCAGAATTACTTGGCTATAGAACCCCAAATCTGGTTTGCGTTGGAGAGAGAGCATGCACAAACTTTATGGTAGGCTACCTACCAGCCAATTCAGTAGGCTAACTCAAGACTTGGCCATCATACAACGTTTTTAAGCAACAAACAAAATACTAACATTACAGTGAAGTTGTTTTTTTCATGGTTTATTTTTTCCAAAAGCATCCTCTCCCCATGTGTCTATTGCATTTAAGGAGCTTGGAACAAAGTTTTCTTCGTTTTCATTTTCTCTAGCCATATTTATGCTCAACAAATATCAGCGAGCTCAGCTGTGAGGTCATGAAGGCTATCAATGAACAGAAAACCGTGTTGGCTAACAATTTATTAAATATTCCTGTTATTGTTGTCAACAACGTCGCTGTAGGCTACTGCCTTTTCAGTGCCTTCTGTTTATGATTCAGTCTTTTGAATTCGTTTGGCCTTGCCATGCAGTTGTAGGCTACAACGTGCCGTTCCCTTCATGTGTTCTATCACAATGCTGTCTGCCCTCATGGACAGTAGCTCCGTGATGTCTGCATCTTTCCAGGTCGGAGATTTTCTGGACAGCACTATGCCACTCCATCATAACACTGGCATTTAACAGATCTAACCACATGGACGCACGAAAGAAACGTCACCAACACGCCCTCTCACTAGGTGTGAATTTTAACCGCATGTTCTACTCCTCGTTCAGACACAGCACATTTACATAATGTCCAGAGGAAATACTAGGGGGGGAGCAGTAGAACAACCGGCTAAATTCGGACTTCCATATGACCGATTATGTCGTTCAGATATACGGCCCCACCGTTTAACATCCACAGAACCTCCGGTCTTACACGTATGTCTGAAAGTGCTTTACTACTCAAAAGACAGCAATGCTAACCCATGTATCACCAGCACACACACACACACTGGAAAAATGCTGAGTCATCGATCTAAGTTCGTTTAAAAGGCTGAGAGGGTGTGAAAGTGTGAAAACCCCCTAAGAGGCATCTTAACAACTGGACACTGGATCACCAGTACACACACACACACACAAGAATCTAACCTGCATTGTGTGTGTGTGTGTGTGTGATCCACTTGCTTTGAGTGCTAGTAGAGGGCGTGTATGGTGTGTGTGTGTGTAGAGTGCTAGTAGAGGGTTGTTTTTTTGTCAGACCAGGGAAAGAGCCTCAGTAGACGTGCTCTAACACCACGTATGCTCCCGTTACCTACCACTTTAGTCAGCATTAGACCACTTCAGACCACTTTAGACAGCATTAGACCACTTTAGTCAGCATTAGACCACATCAGACCACTTTAGACAGCATTAGACCACTTTAGGCAGCATTAGACCACATCAGACCACTTTAGACCACATCAGACCACTTTAGACAGCATTAGACCACTTTAGGCAGCATTAGACCACATCAGACCACTTTAGACAGCATTAGACCACATCAGACCACTTTTGACACCACCAGACCACTTTAGGAAGCATTAGACCACTTTAGACAGCATTAGACCACATCAGACTACTTTAGACAGCACTAGACCACATCAGACCACTTTAGACAGCATTATACCACATCAGACCACTTTAGACAGCATTAGACCACTTTAGACCACATCAGACCACTTTAGACAGCATTATACCACATCAGACCACTTTAGACAGCATTAGACCACTTTAGACCACATCAGACCACTTTAGACAGCATTAGACCACTTTAGACAGCATTAGACCACATCAGACCACTTTAGACAGCACTAGACCACATCAGACCACTTTAGACAGCATTATACCACATCAGACCACTTTAGACAGCATTAGCGATTAATGGCCAGGCACCAGAATATATTAAAGATCTTCTAGTCCCATATAACCCACCCAGACCGCTACAATCACAGAATACTGGCCTTCTTGTAATTCCAAGAATCTCAAAAACTACAGTAGGAGGCAGAGCTTTCAGCTATCGCGCACCCCTCCTCTGGAATAATCTCCCTTCCTCAATTCGATTAGCAGACTTAAAACATACCTCTTTACTGCCTCCCATAGTTAGGTATGGTGCGGTGTGGAACTTCACCCACCTCAGGGATTTTTGGAATGGACCACCCTGCTGAGTCCTTGTGTGACTGGCCCCCCAGTCGCGCGTGCGATGGTGGTCACTGACCATACCTGCGCTGGTGCCGATTACCCCTCACCATGCCTTAGTTATGCTGCTATAGAATAGTGCTGTCATGGACTTTTCATGTGTCACGCCGTACAACCCCCCCCCCCTCTTCTCTCTCTCTCTCAACTCTCTCTCTCTTGCATATTCTCACTATGGTATACTGTAACAATATATAGTACCACTGATTACTTATTGACATTAACCTTTTTGATTTTCAGTACTAACCCA
>NC_055974.1:31618657-31691157 GCF_018492685.1 Alosa sapidissima
AACACCTCTACATTACTATACAGCACAACACCTCTACATTACTATACAGCACAACACAACACCTCTACATTACTATACAGCACAACACCTCTACATTACTATACAGCACAACACCTCAACATTACTATACAACACCTCTACATTACTATACAGCACAACACCTCTACATTACTATACAGCACAACACCTCTACATTACTATACAGCACAACACCTCTACATTACTATACAGCACAACACCTCTACATTACTATACAGCACAACACCTCTACATTACTATACAGCACAGCACAACACCTCTACATTACTATACAGCACAACACAACACCTCTACATTACTATACAGCACAACACCTCTACATTACTATACAGCACAACACAACACCTCTACATTACTATACAACACAACACCTCTACATTACTATACAACACCTCTACATTACTATACAGCACAACACCTCTACATTACTATACAGCACAACACCTCTACATTACTATACAGCACAACACAACACCTCTACATTACTATACAGCACAACACCTCTACATTACTATACAACACAACACCTCTACATTACTATACAGCACAACACCTCTACATTACTATACAACACCTCTACATTACTATACAGCACAACACAACACCTCTACATTACTATACAGCACAACACAACACCTCTACATTACTATACAGCACAACACCTCTACATTACTATACAACACCTCTACATTACTATACAGCACAACACCTCTACATTACTATACAGCACAACACCTCTACATTACTATACAACACCTCTACATTACTATACAGCACAACACAACACCTCTACATTACTATACAGCACAACACAACACCTCTACATTACTATACAGCACAACACCTCTACATTACTATACAACACCTCTACATTACTATACAGCACAACACCTCTACATTACTATACAGCACAACACCTCTACATTACTATACAGCACAACACAACACCTCTACATTACTATACAACACAACACCTCTACATTACTATACAGCACAACACCTCTACATTACTATACAGCACAACACAACACCTCTACATTACTATACAGCACAACACCTCTACATTACTATACAGCACAACACCTCTACATTACTATACAGCACAACACAACACCTCTACATTACTATACAACACAACACCTCAACATTACTATACAACACCTCTACATTACTATACAGCACAACACCTCTACATTACTATACAACACAACACCTCTACATTACTATACAGCACAACACCTCTACATTACTATACAACACAACACAACACCTCTACATTGCTATACAGCACAACACAACACCTCTACATTACTATACAGCACAACACCTCTACATTACTATACAGCACAACACAACACCTCTACATTACTATACAGCACAACACAACACCTCTACATTACTATACAGCACAACACCTCTACATTACTATACAGCACAACACCTCTACATTACTATACAGCACAACTATACAGCACAACACCCCTACATTACTATACAACACAACACCTCTACATTGCTATACAGCACCACATCTCTATATTACTATACAGCACAACACAACACCTCTACATTACTATACAACACAACAGCACAACACCTCTACATTACTATACAGCACAACACCTCTACATTACTATACAGCACAACACCTCTACATTACTATACAACACCTCTACATTACTATACAACACAACACCTCTACATTACTATACAGCACAACACAACACCTCTACATTACTATACAGCACAGCACAACACCTCTACATTACTATACAACACAACACAACACCTCTACATTACTATACAGCACAACACCTCTACATTACTATACAGCACAACACAACACCTCTACATTACTATACAGCACAACACCTCTACATTACTATACAGCACAACACAACACCTCTACATTACTATACAGCACAACACCTCTACATTACTATACAACACCTCTACATTACTATACAGCACAACACCTCTACATTACTATACAGCACAACACCTCTACATTACTATACAGCACAACACAACACCTCTACATTACTATACAGCACAACACCTCTACATTACTATACAACACCTCTACATTACTATACAGCACAACACCTCCACATTACTATACAGCACAACACAGGGGTAAGGGTAAGGGCTAGTATTAGCCTGGCGGGTGCGTTAGCTGCAGAGTAGGGTAAGGGCTAGTATTAGCCTGACGGGTGCGTTAGCACTGATATATGTTATAGCAACAAAGCACAATGACGCCAATAGATAGATACTTTATAGATACTTTACAGCATACAGTATATATCTGTTATATCTGTTCTAACATATCAACAATATTAACAACACTCTTAGTGACTGACCCGTCTGCTGCTGGACGTCTGTGAACATGAACAGGAACATTACCAATATAGGCGTCTAAGTCTACACACACACACATTACCAATATAGGCGTCTAAGTCTACACACACACACACAAACATTACCAATATAGGCGTCTAAGTCTACACACAAACACACATTACCAATATAGGCGTCTAAGTCTACACACACACACATTACCAATATAGGCGTCTAAGTATACACACACATTATCTAAGTCTACACATACATTACCAATATAGGCGTCTAAGTATACACACACATTATCTAAGTCTACACACACATTACCAATATACAGTGGGTCCCCGTTAAGTTTGGACGGGTTCCTTCAGGAATCACGATCCCCATTTTCTCAGCAGAAATGGCACAAACTGCAGTTGACACAAACAACCACAAGGTGTCACTTTGGAGTTCTGCCACTACTATTTTTGATGCGACTTGACTTACTGCTTCCATGATGCAGTTTCCAAGTCAGTAGAACAATCAGAGAAAGCTGAGCCATTACCAAACATATATGATAATACAATAGCGTGAGTTTATATATCTTATACCCTATTTGTCACGGTTACTTATAGATTTGATAGTGTAACGATAAGCGCATAAGAGCATAAGAGACTTTCAGCGGGGGCACGGAAACTTAATTTGATCACGGTAGTTTAAGCTTACACTTGACAAAACATTCTAATATGAAAATGTAGATGCAATTGTTGTAAGATGGTGCAGCTCCTTTAAGAAAGCACCGTGCAAAAAAGTAGACGTGCTGGAGCGAGTCATTCAAAATGCAAAAATAACACCGCAGATAAAACCAATTATCCCCATTCATTGCAACCGCAGCATGCCTGCTTGCCGACGTTTACCAAAAAAGATATCAAAGCACCTTTTGCGTTTGAATGTAACACGAAAAAATGTTTAAACAGCTGGACAAATGATTTAGCTAATTGATTATAGCCTGTACACCAGCAATTGTTGAACATTTGGAAAAAGATCGCTCAGCTGTTGCCACAGTCACAGGCAATGTAGAAACAACATGAGAGCAGTACACACTTCCCCGAATGTGGATGTTACACTGTCATAATCTACCACCAGCCTTTTGGCAAGTTGAAAAATAGATGACTTCTGTGAAATCTCTGCTTTAAAGCAAGACCTAAATGAGAGGAGTTGTGTTGGAAATGTCGGTGCAATGTCCATGCTATAATGGTCTGACAAACGTACTGCCTTTTCAAGCAGTTCATCATCACCTGCGAGTTGAAGGATCATAGGACGTAAAGACTCAACCACATAACAAGTTTTCCGCATGCTTGCACATCTTTGGGAGAGCTGACTGATTATGATGTCCAGAGTTGCATTAAATACCTGCACTTTGAAGTATCTCTCTGCATCGGTTAAGCGTTCATCTTCCGATAGTTTGTCAAAGTGACGCTTCACTCTCCGTGCTCTAACATTTTCAAATGTACTCTGAACCCCCATTTATTTGCGAGTGTCTGCGCTGTAGCCTTGGCCTGGCCAAAGGCACGCAGGTAGTCAGAAAGGACCGGTATAGAATTTTCCAGCAATTGCATTGCGGGGGTAGCGACGGAGGTCACAGGCCCTGGTGCGACTGCACTTGCTGCACCTACTAGGCCTAGTTACGCCACTGCGTGGAGCGCTAATGTGTCTACTGTAAATCATTCATGTGTGAAAGTCATTAGGCTGGAAGCGCTAATGTGTCTAAGCTCATTAGTCTACTTTCAATAGGCCTACTGTACAGCCTGAGAGGGGGAACATAACCTATAGCCTAGGCTACTGTAGAGTAGGCCTACAGTAGGCTACTGTAGGCTAAACAATCAGTTGTGAAAGTCTGCAACGAAAGTTTCCTAATGGAAGCGCTAACGTGTCTATTGAGCTCATTAGCCTACTTTCAATAGGCCTATTGTACAGCCTGAGAGGGGGAACATAGCCTACTGTAGAGTAAACAATCAGTTTACTTAGTTACATTTGTTTAGTTAAATCCAGTTTTCTACTCTATCTCCATGATATGCTTAGCCTATAGAAAGACGAAGTCGGGAAAGTGCTTCAGAGAAAACGTATTTATTGAAATAATGAACAGTCTACATTCTACATTCTACAGTCTAAATTTAAAGCACGTTGAATCCCTGGGAAGATCTGCGTGTTGTGCGGAGGAATTCGTTGATCTTATTGATGCAGTCCTTCAGTTCACTCCTCCCCATAGCAGGGAACTTTCGTTGTAGTGTTGAGACCACAAAGTTTTTCACATTTTGCGGCAGTGCTCGCTTGCCCTTCGCTCCATCCCAGTTGGTGGTTTTGCTCCAGGCTTTATAGTGTTCCTCTGTGACGATGGACCTGAAGAGCAGGCATCCGTATCTGCCCACTTGGCCGTAGCTTTGAAATATAGTCGGAAATGAGATGTTATCATCATTGAGACAACAGGGGTATACAATAAAATCCGATTGTAGCTTACAGCAGCCGGCTATTTAGGTTAAGTTTATAACGTTGTGGACGGCCACCAAGCGTCTTCTGCCCCACGGCTGCGGCACAGTCTTGAGTGACCGGATTCGTTTTCCTTTGTCATATGAATGCTGTCTTTTTGTTAACATTACTGTTAAGGAGATGCTGTAGGCAAAGGCTATATTTCAACCTCGTTAGTGTCAGAACTATTCACAAGGTTTCTGGGCAGCATTTTTATGTTCTGTTAGCAAGCGAACTTCTCATGACTACCGACAAAGTAGCCTACTGCCAGCTGACGAAGCTCTCATTTTAAAACATTACTGAAAGACAGGCACTATACAATCAAGAAATCTTGCCACTGAATCCAAAACTATGTTTAACATTATGTAGAAAGCTTAGGCTACAGTGGATTAGCATGTTGCAGGGGCTGCTAAAAACAGAGAAACGCACTGAAAACTCGGCCAATCACAGCCCTTGCTGTCGAATGCGCCGTCCGGTTCGACCGTTGAACGCCACAGCGGACTATGCTGCCCCCAAGCGGCTGCAGTTGTCCTTACATGTCACCCAGCTGCGTGAATCACCATTATCGTGAATGAAGTGTCAATTTTTAACGGGGACCCTCTGTAGGCGTCTAAGTCTACACACACATTGTCTAAGTCTAGGTGTCTAAGTCTACACACACATTATCTAAGTCTACACACACATTACCAATATAGGCGTCTAAGTCTACACACACATTATCTAAGTTTTCACACACACATTACCAATATAGGCGTCTAAGTCTACACACACATTATCTAAGTCTAGGCGTCTAAGTCTACACACACATTATCTAAGTCTACACACACATTACCAATATAGGCGTCTAAGTCTACACACACACACACACACACATTACCAATATAGGCGTCTAAGTCTTCACACACATTATCTAAGTCTACACACACATTACCAATATAGGCGTCTAAGTCTACACACACACACACATTACCAATATAGGCGTCTAAGTATACACACACATTACCAATATAGGTGTCTAAGTCTACACACACATTATCTAAGTCTACACACACACATTACCAATATAGGCGTCTAAGTCTACACACACATTACCAATATAGGCGTCTAAGTCTTCACACACATTATCTAAGTCTACACACACATTACCAATATAGGCGTCTAAGTCTACACACACACATTACCAGTATAGGCATCTAAGTCTACACTCTTAATCAGTGTTTGTATGTGTGTGTGTGTTTGTGTGTGTGAGGGATAAGATTATCAGGAATGTTAATCAGTGTTTGTGTGTGTGTGTGTGTGTGTGTGTGTGTGAGGGATAAGATTATCAGGAATGTTAACCAGTGTGTGTGTGTGTGTGTGTTTGTGTGTGTGTGAGGGATAAGATTATCAGGAATGTTAATCAGTGTTTGTGTGTGTGTGTGTGGGTGTATGTGTGTGTGTGTGTGTCCAAGATGGTGGCAGGTTGCAGGTGATGTGCAAGTTAACTCCAAACTGTTGTTCTTGTAAAATCTAAACAACCGCACCCGATGTAATTGCCATTGTTAATGTAATTTGTGCAGATATGTTACATTGGCAACTTCTGTGGACTATGTGTCTGATCGCGACAATCAAGTGTGCACACAAACAAGCATTACTCACAGGGAGAATCTACCTGAAGCCGTCACTACGTCACAATCCTTACCGTGAACATCTACCGGTAGAGGAGCTTACAAACCATGCCTTCCAGCAGTACATCCGTCCGCTATCTGAACAGTAATGGATGGCTTTCCAGATCCATGAGAAAACCTACAGGGATCTCTTGAACACCAGCCGGCAGCGCGAGCAGAAGTTTGCTTCCTCCGGCGACCCAGGAAAGTGGATAACGCTCACAACATTGCTTAACGGAATATTCTTCAAGAACGGAGTTTTTACAGCGGAAAGCCACAATGGTAAACCCTTCGGATTACAAGTCCTGAAATATGTGGCAAGAGTCCTGAAGAAGTTCCCGCTGACACGGCCTCATCCCGAAGTTTTAACACAGGCTTCAATAGCTGACTGGATCCGCGAACAGCTGGGTTACCTGCGTGAAACCGTCTTGCCCTCCCTGGAGACAGAAGCGACCTATGGCCGGCGGCGCAAGGTGAGCAGGAATAAACTCGCACATCCTCGGCAGCATCCTCGGCAGCATCCTTGGAAGCGATTCAAGTCATCCTCAACAATAGCGAGCATCCTGACCCTCCACCTTGCCCTAATGACATCAAAAGCATACAGACTTATTACGATAACAAATGTCAAAATCAAAGAAGCAATGAAGACCTCCCACTTCCACCGTGGCACAAGAGCGTGCCGCCACCTAACCCAATTTTTTTTTCCTGCAACAACGCACTTTATATATAAAGAGGTAGAGACTGTTTTAAAGGTAAACTATGCAGTATTGGCAATTTCTTTGCTGTTTTCTCAGTTTTTGCTTCTTTTTCGCTGGCTCTGTCATGACGAATGTCTGAGAAACTCCATCGCTACCTTGTTCTAGCCGGTGCCTGGCGTGTTTGTGTATTTGAATGCAGTAAAGCAATTCATTACACTCGTTATACTTCCTGACACTGAGGCCGTCGGCCCGTTGGCCCACAGTTGCAAGGATGGTTTTTCCGCTCACATGCGCTAGGGGGAAGCGAGACGGCCACCATTCAACCCGGAAAAAGTCATATAACCATTCCAATGATTCTGAAGCTGTTAAATGAAGGTACATTAAGCTTAAAAACTTGCATATTAAGCTAATAAACCTGCATAGTGTACCTTTAAATAGCCTTCCAAACAACAAAGCCAGTGGCAAGGATGGCGTGACATACGAGACCCTTAAAGCCACACAGCCATGTCAGATTTGAACAACTATCATACGAGACCCTTAAAGTCACGCAGTCATGTCAGATTTTAACAACCATCTTCAATGTCTGTGTTGAAAATAAGAGAGTACCAGATAAGACAACATCCCTGAAGACCCATCAACATGGAGGGATATATCCCTCCTTCCAACCATCTACAAGGTATTCATGAAATGCATTCTGGCCAGAGTCCTCCCTTGGCTGGTGGAGGCTTACATCCTATCCACCAAGCAAAAGGCATCAATAGGCAAGGCATGAATGAGCATGTGTTTTGCCTTAAAACAGGGATTGATGACTTTAAGCATGAGTCCTGCAGATTGCATTTAGTCTTCTTAGACTTTAGAGATGCATTTGGGACTCTACCGCACAATATCATGATCAGATCACTAGAGGAAATACAACTACCTCAACTGTTCATTGACATAGTGAAAGATGTGTACAGAGGCTCCTTTATTGAAGTAATCTGCAGAAAACAGCTTACTCACCCAACACCACTCCAAATAGGCATTAAGACTGGCTGTCCATGGAGCGCAGTTCATTGTATAATTGCCATCAACCAATGGTTAAAGTGGATGTGTCAACCAATGGTTAAAGTGGATGTGTGGTTAAAGTGGATGTGTCAACCAATGGTTAAAGTGGATGTGTCAACCAATGGTTAAAGTGGATGTGTCAGTGTGCCCCTCCTCATGCCATCTCCCCCAACCCAGTACAGGGCTGCCGATGATGTCCAGTACAGGGCTGCCGATGATGTCCAGTACAGGGCTATAATGCCGATGATGTCCAGATAGCGTCCAGAGATGAGAGCATAATTACAAACATGCTGGCCAGGACAGATTCCTTTCTGGAATGGTCAGGTCTGGAGATTAAGGAGACAAAATGTGCTGTTCTGTATGAGAGGAGGAGTGGAGGGAATCGACGGTATCGTTCAAAAACTGATAAATAACATTGCAGGAGAATGGAAGGAGCAAGTAAACACCATCTTGTCCGAGTTTATGTCCAAGTTGGACTTGATCGACAGTTGCCCACTGCCTCTGATTATGAAGTTGGAGGCTATCAGACAGCAACATCTGCATCAAAGTGCAACATCTGTTCTCCAACATTCACATCCAGCAGAAAGTCCTAAGTGAAATGAACAACAAAACAGTGAGCTTAGTGCGAAAATGGTTTGGACTCAACTAGGGATGGGCATCGTTAAGAAATTATCGATATCGATGCCATTGTCGAGTCTGCTTGTCGATGCGATTCCTTATCGATTCCCATATCGATTCCTGTACCATTTGCTGAACACTTATAGGATGGTTTTGAGAGTTGTTGGCTTTGAATGTCTAATTTAAAGTGGTTTTAGAGAATGAATATCAAGTGTGCAATAACTACAGAAGTTGAATACTTTAAAATTTCAAAAAAAGTAAACCTTTCTAAAACAAAGCTTTGTATTTGAATCGTTAGTGGAATCGTTAACATTTGGATGTGTACGATTCCGATGGATCGGAACATTTGGAAACGGTTCCTTACCGATACCTGGAACCGATTCCCAAGCCTAGACTCAACACACACAGCACCCGTGACATCATCTTTCACCCCCAGTGGGAAGGGGGACTGGGGGTACCAAACATGTGGATCTACACCAGCACGCGGATTTCACATCTTCTGAACATGCTGAACAGCGACCACAAGGATGTTAGGGAGCTGGCTCGATCCTCCCTGTTCCTGGACCTAAGAAGACGCAAGGTCCCTTTGGCCAGGGAGTCGGATCCCCACTTCCTAGGATTCAAAAGGAAAAACAGCGGAAAACTTGATACACACTCTGCTGGTTTTGGGGTCTGGTGAGACTGGCCAGATCTGAATGACCTTTGCCTACGAACAGGAATGTCACTGGAGTGGGTGCGGTCTGACTCTGGGACTGTGATGGTCTTAGAGGACATTATAACTGACCCTCTCACTGCTGTCAAGGCAACAGCTACATATGGTGGTCACAGCCATCTGCTTACATCTGCAGGTGGCCGGTGAACTCTTATGGACTTACACCAACATCAACAACAACAACACTGGACTTACACCAACATCAACAACAACAACACTGGACTTACACCAACATCAACAACAACACTGGACTTACACCAACATCATCAACAACACTGGACTTACACCAACATCATCAACATCAACACTGGACTTACACCAACATCAACAACAACAACACTGGACTTACACCAACATCAACAACAACACTGGACTTACACCAACATCATCAACAACAACACTGGACTTACACCAACATCAACAACACTGGACTTACACCAACATCAACAACAACACTGGACTTACACCAACATCAACAACAACACTGGACTTACACCAACATCATCAACAACAACACTGGACTTACACCAACATCAACAACACTGGACTTACACCAACATCAACAACAACACTGGACTTACACCAACATCAACAACACTGGACTTACACCAACATCATCAACATCAACACTGGACTTACACCAACATCAACAACAACAACACTGGACTTACACCAACATCAACAACAACACTGGACTTACACCAACATCAACAACAACACTGGACTTACACCAACATCATCAACAACACTGGACTTACACCAACATCAACAACAACACTGGACTGGACTGAAATTTCAGGGAAAACTTGCATGTCTTCCCTTTGCTGATCACTCTGTGTCTCACTCATTCCTCAAGAACACTGCACTCAATGAGGACATTCTCACATTTACAGTTAAAGCAAGATTACAAGTCCTCCCTACTAGACTCAACCTCTCCATCTGGTTTCCCACAACTCAGGTACCTCATTGCTTGCATCACACCTCAGAACATATCACTGAAACACTGTCACACATCGTTAATGGTTGCCATGCCTACAAAGGAATGTACATAGCACGTCATGACAGCATAGTAGACCTCATAGTGAAAGACATATCAAACCATTTCCCACCCTCAGTAAGAATGTACAAACATTCCTAGGTAAAACCATCCATGTTTCAGCACTGCAAGGGTAACTAATACTTTCTCACACCTGGTTGCCAATACATCAGATGTTGTTATCATCAATGAGGAGTTCAGTGAGGTGGACATTTTGGAGGAAGGCTGCACCTTTGATTCTAGCATGGAGGAGGCTTTCTGCACCAAGGTAGTTAAATACCAACCACTCCTAAACACCATCTCAGAGCTAGGCTATAGGTGTGTGTGTCCACTCCTAAACTCCATCTCAGAGCTAGGCTATAGGTGTGTGTGTGTCCACTCCTAAACACCATCTCAGAGCTAGGCTATAGGTGTGTGTGTGTCCACTCCTAAACACCATCTCAGAGCTAAGCTATAGGTGTGTGTGTGTCCACTCCTAAACTCCATCTCAGAGCTAGGCTATAGGTGTGTGTGTGTGTCCACTCCTAAACACCATCTCAGAGCTAGGCTATAGGTGTGTGTGTGTGTGTCCACTCCTAAACACCATCTCAGAGCTAGGCTATAGGTGTGTGTGTGTGTGTCCACACCTAAACACCATCTCAGAGCTAGGCTATAGGTGTGTGTGTGTGTGTCCACTCCTAAACACCATCTCAGAGCTAGGCTATAGGTGTGTGTGTGTGTGTCCACTCCTAAACACCATCTCAGAGCTAGGCTATAGGTGTGTGTGTGTCCACTCCTAAACACCATCTCAGAGCTAGGCTATAGGTGTGTGTGTGTCCACTCCTAAACTCCATCTCAGAGCTAGGCTATAGGTGTGTGTGTGTGTGTCCACTCCTAAACACCATCTCAGAGCTAGGCTATAGGTGTGTGTGTGTGTGTGTGTCCACTCCTAAACACCATCTCAGAGCTAGGCTATAGGTGTGTGTGTGTGTGTGTGTCCACTCCTAAACTCCATCTCAGAGCTAGGCTATAGGTGTGTGTGTGTGTGTGTCCACTCCTAAACTCCATCTCAGAGCTAGGCTATAGGTGTGTGTGTGTGTGTGTGTGTGTGTCCACTCCTAAACACCATCTCTGCTGTTATTGGCAGCCGCCACATATGGCGGAGACGTTGCTACTTATACCCTTAAGAACTGAGTATTGTGCTTGTTAAGTTATATATCACTTAAGTTAAGTGATACTGTGAAGACCTGGTGCATGCCACTGGTCCATGGGTTTATGTGTTGTACTGCATTCTTAATATGTGTGTCCCTGTACCGTTTTCTTCATGTGGACATAAATAAATGGTTAAAATATGTGAGGGATAAGATTATCAGGAATGTCCTCTAAGTCTGGTGATGATGTCGGGAGGATGGGGAGGAGACATTCCAACACATGACACAGAAGAAGCCATGCCACAAATTCACTAATAAAAACCTCTCTCTCTCTCTCTCTCTCTCTCGCTCTCACACACACACACACACACACACACACACACACACACACACGCTGCTGTGTCATGATGTACTTTTGCCACTGGATGACACACTATAACTGCTCAGTCTGATCTAGGTCACTCTCTGATTGGTCAGAGGCCCAACTGAGGTCACTCTGGACTCTGATTGGTCAGAGGCCCTGCTAGGTGAGTCAAACATGTTTCAGGTAAATGCTTCTCAAATGATTCAAACCTTGAAATCGTAAAAATACTCCCAACAGCCATGATCCCCAAACCCCTAAACACACACACACACCCTCAGCAAGAGCATGCTACACCACACACACACTGTTTAGCATGCTCTTGCTGAGGTGAAAGAGTATGTAGGCTTATTGATCAGGCTACACAAACATGAAGATGAAAAACACAGACCGGCCGACCTGCTAGCAATCCCACCAGAAAGACACCGGTCCAAACAGACCGACCCCAGTGTGTGTGTGTGTGTGTGTGTGTGAGTAGGCGCTCTCTCCCCTCCTCACTGTTTGTAAAGATAGTATTGCTTGTGTGTGAATTATGGACATTTTATGAATATTTGCTTTGCCTGACGAACTCCCTTGAATGTTATGGACAATTCCGAACTTTTGCTTGAACGCACTCTGCATCACGGAAGCCCTGCAAGAGCAGAAGTGCCAACGAGAGACATTGAGCCCCTTGCACACACACACACACACACACGCGCACGCACATACACACCCACACACGCTCACACAGCCGGCGCAGCACAAGGTTTGCCCGGAGTGTGTAGTGCCGAGCGTGCTGCCTGCTTACGAACAGAGACAATTGTTTGCCTGTCATCTTCGGGTTTCCGCGAGTAAAACGCCAACACGGAAGTTAGCGCTTGCTGCGCTAACAGTACCAAACCAGCCGCCACAAGTCTCCATACTCAAACAGCCCTGAAACATCTCATGCATACGGGTGAGGTACCCACTCGCATGTAACACTGCACACACCACATTATCTCCCTGGTCATTATAAACAAAACGCCATACTTACCTCTTGTGTTCCTCCACCTTCAGTCACCACTGCCAAACGGAAGCATGCGCCATTTGAGTAGTATTTGTAATGCCATCTTGACTTTGGGTATGGGGAATGATGTCACGAAGTGGGGTTTGGAAGTGCGCTTTGTGTTGCTATGCATCTGTTGAATGGTTTGTGTTTGATGACTTGAACACTGTGGTTGTGTACAAATATGATGGTGATAATGGTACAGTCCAATCATGTGTGTAGTCAATTATCTTAGCCAATCATGGTGTCTGAGCATAGTAGGACTGTGTATAAGAACCCTGTTCAGTTTGTGTTGTAGGTTGAGGGTGTAAAGAGCTGACAACCGGAGAGAGAGCGCTCTGTTGAAGTGGCCAGTTGAACCTGAAACTGTAGTATTTTGAGAGAGTTCTGTTGAAGTAAGTGGCCAGTTGAACCTGAAACTGTAGTATTTTGAGAGAGCGCTGCTGAAGTAAGTGGCCAGTTGAACCTGAAACTGTAGTATTTTGAGAGAGCTCTGTTGACGTAAGTGGCCAGTTGAACCTTTAGTCTGAAACTGCAGTATTTTGAGAGCGCTCTGTTGAAGTAAGTGGCCCTTTAGTCTGAAACTGCAGTATTTTGAGAGAGCGCTGCTGCTCTGCTGCTCTGCTGAAGTATTTTGATTTGGTGTCTTCTTTTTGTATTTTGCCATTTTTGATCACCTTTGGACTTTTGATATATTTTTGGACTTTGCTATATTTTGCCATTTTGGATTATTTTTGCCTTTTGCCATATTTTGCTATTTTTTAACTTTTTTCCTTTTTTTTTGTGTCTGTTTCGATGGTGGAGGACTAACTGGCACTGTAAAAATAAATACACTGGCAATTTTGAAATACAATTTTTTTTCTGCATTCCTGACATTTTTTACCCCTTCTCTCTGATTTCCAACCGCAACGCTGTCCTGGCAAGTGAGGTGTGCGACCCCAGTGTGTGTGTGTGTGTGTGTGCGACCGCGACCCCAGACCAGAGAGACGCTGCGTTCAAGCCCACAAGCTGGTGCTCCGAGGTACCGGCAGCGTTTTCCGAGAGCGACGAGAACGTGGCAGATCAGTGGAGAACGTGGCAGATCAGTGGAGAATGTGGCAGAACAATGGGGAACTATGGATGGGAGAACACAGAACTGGAGCACAAATATGCAGGTTCAAATGCAGAGACGTACACACACACATACACACACGCACACACATACGCACATACACACACATGCACACATACGCACGCACACGCATACACATACGTACGTACACACACACACATACAACCACACACACACACACACACATACGCACACGCACACACACACATACACAACCGCACACACGCACGCATACGCACACACACGCATACGCACACACATACGCGCACACACACACAACCACACACACACACACAACCATACACACACACACACACAAGCATAAGCATATACTCACATGCAAACACACATTCACACACATTCTCACACACACACACACGCACACAAGCATAAGCATATACTCACATGCAAACACACACACACTCACACACTCTCTCTCAGGGGATCATTCACACATACACACACTCTCTCTCTCTCTCTCAGGGGAACATTCACACACACAGACACACACACACACACATGTATACACACACACACACACACAAGCATAAGCATATACTCACATTCACACACACACACACACACACACACACACACACACAAGCATAAGCATATACTCACATGCAAACACACACACACTCACACACTCTCTCTCAGGGGATCATTCACACATACACACACTCTCTCTCTCTCTCTCTCAGGGGAACATTCACACACACAGACACACACACACACTCACTGTGTGTGTGTGTGTGTGTGTGTGTGAGAGAGAGGGAGTGTGTGTGTGTGTGTGTGTGTGTGTGTGTGTTTCTGTGTGTGTAAGGGTGTGTGTGTTTCTGTGTGTGTACAGCGTGGTTGGTTGCCTGAGGTCTTATAAAGCTGAGGTTGTAAATAATTCCAAATGTTCCGACAACAACAGAAAGACACACACAGACACACACACAGAGGCCAAATGACCTGCAGTCTAGACACTGCTGTCGTCAATAAAAGATGGGAGCACCTTTGTGAGCACTCTTTATGAGGTGTGTGTGTTTGTTTGGCTGTGTCTGTGTGTGCGTGTCCGTGCGTGTGTGTATGTGTGTGAGAGAGCGAGAGAGAGAGAGGAGGTGTGACTGGTCTAGTGGCGTCTGTCTTGCCTGTGTGTGTGTGTGCGTGTGTGTGCGCGTGTGGCGTCTGTCTTGCCTGTACGTGCGTGTGTGTGTGTGTAAATGCATGGCGTCTGTCTTGCCTGTGCGCGTGTGTGTGTGTGTGTGTGTATGTAAATGTGTGGCATCTGTCTTGCCTGTGCGTGTGTGTGTATGTAAATGTATGCCGTCTGTCTTGCCTGTGCGTGCATGTGTGTACAGTATGTGTGTGCGTGTGCGTAAATGTGTGGCGTCTGTCTTGCCTGTGCGTGTGTGTGTATGTGTGTGTGTGCGTAAATGTGTGGCGTCTGTCTTGCCTGTGCGTGCGTGTGTGTGTGTGTAAATGCGTGGCGTCTGTCTTGCCTGTGCGTGCGTGTGTGTGTGTGTGTATGTGTAAATGTGTGGCGTCTGTCTTGCCTGTGTGTGTGTGTGTGTGTATGTGTGTGTGCGTAAATGTGTGGCGTCTGTTTTGCCTGTGCGTATGTGTGTGTGTGTGTGTAAATGCGTGGCATCTATCTTGCCTGTGCGTGCGTGTGTGTGTGTGCGTGCGTAAATGTGTGGCGTCCGTCTTGCCTGTGCGTGCATGTGTGTGTGTATGTCTGTGTGTGTGTGTAAATGCGTGGCGTCTGTCTTGCCTGTGCGTGCATGTGTAAATGTGTGGCGTCTGTCTTGCCTGTGCGTGCATGTGTGTACAGTATGTGTGTGCGTGTGTGTGTGTGCGTAAATGTGTGGCGTCTGTCTTGCCTGTGCGTGCGTGTGTGTGTGTGTGTAAATGCGTGGCGTCTGTCTTGCCTGTGCGTGCGTGTGTGTGTATGTGTAAATGTGTGGCGTCTGTCTTGCCTGTGTGTGTATGTGTGTGTGCGTAAATGTGTGGCGTCTGTTTTGCCTGTGCGTGTGTGTGTGTAAATGCGTGGCGTCTATCTTGCCTGTGCGTGCGTGTGTGTGTGTAAATGTGTGGCGTCTGTCTTGCCTGTGCGTGCGTGTGTGTGTGTGTAAATGTGTGGCGTCTGTCTTGCCTGTGCGTGCCTGTGTGTGTGTGCGTGCGTAAATGTGTGGCGTCCGTCTTGCATGTGTGTATGTGTGTGTGTGTGTGTGTATGTCTGTGTGTGTGTGTAAATGCGTGGCGTCTGTCTTGCCTGTGCATGCGTGTGTGTAAATGCGTGGCGTCTGTCTTGCCTGTGCGTGCATGTGTGTGTGTGTGTGTGTGCGTGCGTAAATGTGTGGTGTCTGTCTTGCCTGTGCGTGCATGTGTGTGTATGTCTGTGTGTGTGTGTAAATGCGTGACGTCTATCTTGCCTGTGTGTGTAAATGTGTGGCGTCTGTCTTGCATGTGTGTAAATGTGTGGCATCTGTCTTGCCTGTGCGTGCATGTGTGTGTGTGTATGCGTAAATGTGTGGCTTCTGTCTTGCCTGTGCGTGCATGTGTGGCGTCTGTCTTGCCTGTGCGTGCATGTGTGTGTGTGTGTGTGTGTATGCGTAAATGTGTGGCGTGTCTTGCCTGTGCGTGCATGTGTGTATGTGTAAATGTGTGGCGTCTGTCTTGCCTGTGCGTGCATGTGTGTGTATGTAAATGTGTGGCGTCTGTCTTGCCTGTGCGTGCATCTGTGTGTGTAAATGTGTGGCGTCTGTCTTGCCTGTGTGTGTGTGTAAATGTGTGGCGTCTGTCTTGCCTGTGCGTGCATGTGTGTGTATGTAAATGTGTGGCGTCTCTTGCCTGTGCGTGCATATGTGTGTGTGTGTGCGTGCGTAAATGTGTGGCGTCTGTCTTGCCTGTGCGTGCATGTGTGTGTGTATGTCTGTGTGTGTGTGTAAATGCGTGGCGTCTATCTTGCCTGTGCGTGTGTGTGTAAATGTGTGGCGTCTGTCTTGCCTGTGCGTGCATGTGTGTAAATGTGTGGCATCTGTCTTGCCTGTGTCTGCATGTGTGTGTGTGTGTGTATGCGTAAATGTGTGGCGTCTGTCTTGCCAGTGCGTGCATGTGTGTAAATGTGTGGCATCTGTCTTGCCTGTGCGTGCATGTGTGTGTGTGTATGCGTAAATGTGTGGCGTCTGTCTTGCCTGTGCGTGTGTGTATGCGTAAATGTGTGGCGTCTGTCTTGCCTGTGCGTGCATGTGTGTAAATGTGTGGCGTCTGTCTTGCCTGTGCGTGCATGTGTGTGTGTGTGTGTATGCGTAAATGTGTGGCGTCTGTCTTGCCTGTGCGTGCATGTGTGTAAATGTGTGGCGTCTGTCTTGCCTGTGCGTGCATGTGTGTGTGTATGCGTAAATGTGTGGCGTCTGTCTTGCCTGTGCGTGCATGTGTGTGTAAATGTGTGGCGTCTGTCTTGCCTGTGCGTGCATGTGTGTGTATGTAAATGTGTGGCGTCTGTCTTGCCTGTGCGTGCATGTGTGTGTGTAAATGTGTGGCGTCTTTTGCCTGTGCGTGCATGTGTGTGTATGTAAATGTGTGGCGTCTCTTGCCTGTATGACTGACACATATTGTTATTGTGCTTATTTCTCCCTCTTTTCTCTCTTTCTCTCATTCCCTCCTTGAATTCTGTTCTTCTTCCTGTTTCTCTGTGCGTGTGTGTGCGTGTATGCCAAGGCTGTCTCATCTGTGTCTCATTTCTGTTATCAGCCACACAGAAACACACACACACACACACACAAACACACACAACAATTTAAATAGGTGATGAAAGGGACATGGAGACTAAAGAGAGAGTAACTGTTAAACAAGTGTGTGTTTGTGTGTGTGTGTGTGTGTGTGTATGTATTAGTTAGTGTGTGTGTGTGTGTGTGTGTGTGTGTGCGTGTTTCTAATTAAAGCTGTAAAGTGCCCTCTAAATGAAACTCCAAGCCATGCGTGTGTGTGTGGTGTGCATGTGCATGCTTGTGCATGTTTTTGTGTGTTTGTGTGTACCAAAGTTTCTGCTAGAAAAAAATAGTGCCGGTCAAAGTGACCGGCAGAGGTTTCATTTTCCGGACATTTTGATGATATGCCGGTCAAATATCCTATTAGGCTATCGCTTCTTAATTAGTCAAATTGAGGAAAACTAGAGACAGGCTATGTAGCTTAAAGAATGACATAATCAGGCTGTATAGAATGCAACATGTTCATTAGCCTAACTTAAACAAGATCTAGCCAGTATCTTTTCATGTACAGCAAGAGTCCGCTTCGTTCGTTGTTTTAAAAAGGCTACGTTGTTTGTTGCTGCTACCCACGTTGTCTCCACTTACACAGATGCGCACACACAAGAATGAGCGCTCACACCACTACCTCCCTAATGCTATGACTCTTTATTTGATAACAATAAATTAAGAAATGTTTCCTATTCTGGGATGTTTAGTTTCTTTTTCTTTCGGCCGCGGTTCAATGATACCGTTTAATTGTGCCAGAAATTATCCGCGGACCAGTAATCTCCTCGTCGAGGAGGCCCTAACCCTGCAGATCATAGACAGAGAACGCATAGGCCTACTGTATGCTTTGGGTAAAGAACACTTTATGTCCAGTGTACACGGAGAATGACAGTGTCTTGGAGCGGCCGCTCCCCCGCAACTCCACTTCCAATGTCACTGATTCCGACAGATTCACCCGACATTTCTGCTTTTTATCTGGTGGTGGTGGAGTTGACCGGACATCTGAGGCTTCAGACGTTACCAATTTATCATCCATCGCGTCTGGCCTCTGAAAAAAATTTTTTAAGGCTAGTCTGCCTGGGCCTGGCCATGTTTGACCCGCCTCACTCATTTGTTCGTTGTTTAACATGGACGTTTTAAGTGTGCGCTTCCTATTTGAAATGCAGCATAGGCTATGCGTGTTGTTTAATAGCTGACTTTTCAAACGGTAGAGCCTGTTCATTTAAAAACATAGCCAAAGGACGTATAATATAGGCTTACATTATAAGGCTTATTCTCAAATTCAGATTGCGTTAGGGGGACGGGATTATTAGCCAATTTCAATCGGACAATTTGACCGGAGAGATTTAATTTTTTCGGACATTTCATTTTTTTTCCGGTCAATGTCCGGTAATTACCGGACAACGGAAACCCTGGTGTGTACATGTGCATGCATGTGTTGGTGTGTGTATGTGTGTGTGATACACATCATCCTCAGAGAGAAACACTGTGTGTGTGTGTGTGTGAGATATATTTAACATACTCAGAGAGAAGCGATGTGTTCTCCTTTTAAAGGCGGGGTGGCCCAATCCGGCTCTTTTTCTCAGCATCACTGGGAGAACCGCTTAGAACGTCCTCTGAATATCCCCACTGTTCTTAGAACGCCCTGCACTGTTCTGTCAAGGACTCAAAGGTCAAGTAGGATTTACAGGAGAGGATACCAGATGCACACACACACTAGGGCTGGCACTTTACGTTCGAAAATCGATTGCACAATCGATTGGACCAAACAACACAAATTTCAAAAACTTAAATAGGGAATCGATTTTAACCAAATATGTTCACTATTCATTTCAAACGAATTAAACAAATAAAAATGATAGATGTAACAAAATTTACAAACAAGAATATAAAAGTATTCCGAAGTGCAGTAAGCATTGCGAAAGCTAAAAAGAAAATTCCCACCAATTTTAACCAATTTTACGCACCAGAAACAGCGGTTTCAATCAGCTGCTGTGCTGCTGGTGTTTTGCCAAAAAATGGAGGACAACGCGATCGACCTGTGCGACATGAGAGAGACGAGTGATGGGCCCTAATAACTTGAGTTCGATGTGGAAGTACTTCGTATTTTTGGTATATCAAACTATGGAGAAGAACAAAGCGGTAGGCTATGCAAACTGTGCAATTGAGTTCTACGTAGGCAAAATTTGTTTGACATTTCTAATCGGAAACAGACACAGTTACGTTGAAGCCTGCAGCAGTACTACAGGCACGAAACTTCGCGCCAATAAATCATCAGAAATATCGCTGGCTTGCGTCTACAAGCGCCCTCTTTACGTTCGTCCTAATGCCTGTTAGTTGTTTGTGGATTGGCCTATATTTGCCGTTGAAAATGGAAACGTCTTTAGACATGAAAAATCGATTTTACAATCGATTCAATGAACACTTATGTCTCAAAAATCGAACAGCATTTTTTCACAAAAGTGACAGCCCTAACACACACACACACACACCCAGGGAGGACAGAGAAGGGGAACATTGGCCTGCAGCACCACCAGCCTCAATGTGTGTGTGTGTGTGTGTGAGGGAGAGAGCGAGAGAGAGCTGCTGGTGGTGTGCTAATGATCTTAAATTAATCCATCTCTCTCTCTCTTCACTTATTGATCGTCACTTAGCAGCAATCCCCTCCTAACCACACACACACACACACACACACACACACTCCTAACCAGAATGAATGAGACAAGCCACACGTTCACTATGTCTGCTGGGGCTGAACAAACATGTGTGTGTGTGTGTGTGTGTGTGTGTGTGTGTGTGTGTGTGTGAGTGTATGCGTGTGTGTGTATGTACAGTATGTGTGTGTGTGTGTTGATGGTGACAGGGCTGTGACTGAAGGCTCTGCTAATGCAGGTCAGTGGTCCCTGGTGTCTCATGTTGCCTGGTGTTCATTTACTGGTGTTTTCATACTAACCTGTGTGTGTGTGTGTGTTTGTTTGTTTGTTTGTGTGTGTGTGTGAGTGAGAGTGTCTGTGTACATAGAATATCCTTCATTCAATTTCATATTGTTCTGTTCTTTCTGCATTACTAGGCCTGTTCTGTATGTCGCTGCTCGCTGACATCTGTGTGTGTGTGTGTGTCTGCATCAATTAGGCTATAGGCCTAGAAACTTTCAGAGACGGCTGATTCAGTATTCAGAGCATCAGTTTTCTTCATTGTAGGCTACTATGTCAAAAGCAACTTTAACGTTTGTTTGCCTTTCTAATCATTTGTTCACTTTCACGACATCCACTTCTCAATCTACTAGTGTATTTTAAGGCATAGCCCTAGTCTACGTGCAGTAAATAGTTCAGAGTATTTTTTTTTTAAGTGGAGTAGAACTACTAGGGCTACTGTATGTTGCTGCTTGTTGACATCTTATTATGTAGCCTATTATCGCTAAACTTTGATTATTTTTAATGTCGCAATCGGTTATCTCCGTTCAGCAGGCTTGTGGTTCAGCTGTGGGCAATTAGCGGCAGTGACGGGCGGTGATGAGCGATGTTTACGTAGCCTAATGAAGAGACAGCTTAGTACATTCCACAGCGTTTGCTGCATAGAAAAACCCAGTAGCCTATTAGCTCTTTCTTTGTAGCCTTACATCCAGCCCTGAGTGTTGGCCTGGTTGCTAGCTTCTTCAAACTTTGCAAACTCAGCTGGGTGTTACAATTGTGGTGCACAAGTGCATTTGACTGGGATAAAATCGGCATGTCTCAGACTGACCGGCCGGTCGCTGGTCATGGCCGATCACGTGAAAATCGGCCGATTCCGGTCACCAGCCGATCTATCGGTGCAGCTCTAGTTATAAGATGTTACAGGATTCATGACTTTAACACCATTAATGTTACATGATGCTGACTGACGCTGGCTATAACTGTAGGCTACCGTATTAACGTCTGCTGAGTCTACTGCCTACCAAAACCTGTCGCTGTTCAGTTGAAGTTAAATGATCAAATATTGTTTGATTTTGTGTCAACTTTCAGAGGGAAGACATGTATGATCCTTTCTGGCCAAATTTCACAGCTTCTAAGAAAGTCTATCGTCTTTGTGTAAACCAAGTTTTGAACAGAGAAAAAAAGTTAGGCTACTATTAGGCTACATGCAGGTTCTCCCATAACGTTATCGATACAGATCAATGCACCAAATCAAGGCGATTTTAGCGAAATAACGTTCCTGTGACAGGCTATCAAATATTGAACAATGGGATAACGTTTCATCATCACCTTTATCGATGCCTGAAATGTAGACATTGCTGAAATACAGAGATGTAGCCTACTGAGAGGCAGCTGCAGACAACGATGTTCAGTGGGTTCAACTTGTCCCTTGCCTACCAGGTGGATGTAAACAAAGCTATAGAACCTAGAATGCGTCACATGTTACAATGTCAATAAACAACAAAATAACAGAGACAACTAGCAATATGTATCAAAACACACACACACACACACACAGACAAAGATCAGTTGTGCTTTTTTTCAAACAGAACCAGAGAGGTGTATTAACAGAGTAAGAGCAACCTCACACACACACACACACACCCCAATACATTTACAAATGTCCTTCAAATCCTTGAACAACTCAGGAGAAGTCTGGACAAGAACCAAAATAATCTTCCCAAAATGTTTAATTACCTAAAAAGTTGATAATAGACCAAGGGCAGGGACTAGCCAACACACACACCAGGAGCAGCGGTACGCCAACTTCTAAATGAACTGTCTGTATGCCACTGGACGGGGGAAACTTGTCCACAGAGAACAGCGATAAATCACACACACACACTCACGTTTCCGCCTTTTTGTGAGAGGCTTCAAGTCACACACACACAGAAGCAGTCTTCAGCTCTTTTACGAACCAAACTCTTACAGGTGGAATAAAGCCTTTGAGACACACTCATAGACACACACACACACTCAGGGACACACACACACCCCTGATCACACACAAACACACACGCAGGGGGAGGGTAGTCTTACCCTCTGACACGCACACACACAGACCGCAGTCTTACCCACACACACACCCAGCAGTCATACCCACACACACACACACACACACACACACACACACACACACACACACCCAGCGGTCTTACCCTCACACACACACACACACACCCAGCGGTCTTACCCTCACACACACACACCCAGCTCTTACCCTGGGAGAAGTTGATGAGTCCGAGCAGGTGCAGCATTTTGAGGCCAGCGCACACGATGAGGACGATACCCAGCGTCTGTAGCCCCTCCGCCTCCCACACCGAGCCCAGCCCGTCGCCATGCCGACCGCCCGCACCGGACCGCCCGCCGCCAGTGTCCACCCCGGGACCCGCCGGGGCGCCAGTCCAGTTCCCCACCACCCACTCCAGCCCCGCGTCCACACACACACACACGCACGCACACACCCAGCGGTCTTACCCACACACACACACACACGCACACACACAGCGGTCTTACCCACACGCACGCACACGCACGCACACACACACCCAGCGGTCTTACCCACACACACACACACACACACACACACACACCCAGCGGTCTTACCCACACACACACACACACGCACGCACACACACACCCAGCGGTCTTACCCACACACACACACACACACGCACGCGTCACGCTGGGGAACCCCAAACTCTCACACACACAAGTCCAGTACCCAGGATGCACAAGCCCAACTGCCCCAACTGAACACACCGAACTACAGAGAGAGTGTGTGTGTGTGTGAGAGTTAAAGAGAGAGAGGGGAGAGAGAGATGGGGGACATAGAAAGAAAAGAGAGGGAGGAGGGAAATGGAGGAGAAGAGAGTTGAAAAGAGGAAAAAGAGAGAGAGAGAGAGTGAGAGGAGAGGTAGAGAGGAGAGGTAGAGAGGAGAGACTCCAGCTGAGAGGACAGAGTGTGTGTGTGAGGGCAGAATGGTAGAGCTGGAGTTTACGCCTCTC
The DNA here is from genome assembly GCF_018492685.1 of Alosa sapidissima. Lineage (NCBI taxonomy): Eukaryota > Metazoa > Chordata > Actinopteri > Clupeiformes > Clupeidae > Alosa > Alosa sapidissima. The sequence goes on from NC_055974.1 coordinate 31,642,625, forward strand.
CAGTGTCTGAAGTAAGCCACCCCTCCTCTCTCTCTCTCCCTCCTCCCTCTCTCTCTCCCTCCTTTTTCTCCTCCCTCTCTCTCCTCCTCTCTCTCTTCCCTCTCTCTCTCTACCTCTATCCTACTTTCTTTCCCTCTCATGAACTCTCTCTTCCCTCTCTACCTCTATCCTCCTTTCTTTCCCTCTCATGAACTCTCTCTTTCTCTCTCTACCTCTATCCTCCTTTCTTTCCCTCTCATGAACTCTCTCTTTCTCTCTCTCTACCTCTACCCTCCTTTCTTTCCCTCTCATGAACTCTCTCTTTCTCTCTCTCTACCTCTATCCTCCTTTCTTTCCCTCTCATGAACTCTCTCTCTCTCTCTCTCTACCCTCCTTTCTTTCTCTCTCTACCCTCCTTTCTTTCCCTCTCATGAACTCTCTCTTTCTCTCTCTCTCTACCTCTATCCTCCTTTCTTTCCCTCTCATGAACTCTCTCTCTCTCTACCTCTATCCTCCTTTCTTTCCCTCTCATGAACTCTCTCTCTCTCTCTCTCTACCCTCCTTTCTTTCCCTCTCATGAACTCTCTCTTTCTCTCTCTACCTCTATCCTCCTTTCTTTCCCTCTCATGAACTCTCTCTCTCTCTCTACCTCTAGCCTCCTTTCTTTCCCTCTCATGAACTCTCTCTCTCTCTCTCTCTACCCTCCTTTCTTTCCCTCTCATGAACTCTCTCTTTCTCTCTCTACCTCTATCCTCCTTTCTTTCCCTCTCATGAACTCTCTCTTTCTCTCTCTCTACCTCTATCCTCCTTTCTTTCCCTCTCATGAACTCTCTCTTTCTCTCTCTCTACCTCTATCCTCCTTTCTCTCTCTCTCTCTCTCCTTATTTTCCTCTCTGTGCCTCTTGATTTTGTTCTTCTCTTGCCGCTGTTCTACATCCCTCTCTCCATCTCCCTCTCTCTACATCCCTCTCTTTCTCTGTCATTCTCTCTCTCCATCCCCCTCTCTCTACATCCCTCTCTTTCTCTCTGTCATTCTCTCTCTCCACCCCCCTCTCTCTACATCCCTCTCTTTCTCTCTGTCATTCTCTCTCTCCACCCCCCACTGTCTCTTTTTCACTCTGTGTTGCTGTTCTATACATCTACATATACAAGGATGGATGGATGAAGTGCATTTGGCTTTGAAAGAGAGAGAGAGAGAGAGAGAGAAAGAATGAAAGAAAGTATAAGAGAGAGAGAAAGAAAGTGTGAAAGAGAGAAGGATAGATAGAGAGAGAGAGAAAGAGAGAGCAATATGAAACAAAGAGAAAACAGTCTGATAGATCCACACAAACTGATTTGTTTCCTCTCAGGTTTTGGATGTGAAAGCAAACAGCCTGTGGGTCTCACACACACACACACACACACACACCCTCACACACACACACACACACTGCAGCCTGTGGGACTCTGTGTTCCAACACACACACACTCACACTCACACACACACACTCACACAGCCTGTGGGTCTCTGTGTTCCAAAACACACACACACACACACACACACACACACACAGCCTGTGGGTCTCTGTGTTCTGGCAGAGTTGGCCAGAGGAGTCCGGCTGCAGGGAGAGAGAGACGGCTACAGCACAGCGCCATCTACTGGTACAGCACAGCGCCATCTACTTCTACTCTACAGCGCCATCTACTGGTAGTCTACAGCGCCATCTACTGGTACTCTACAGTGCCATCTACTGGTACAGTACAGCACAGCGCCATCTACTGCTACTCTACAGCGCCATCTACTGGTACAGCACAGCTCCATCTACTGCTACTCTACAGCGCCATCTACTGGTACAGTACAGCACAGCGCCATCTACTGCTACTCTACAGCGCCATCTACTGGTACAGTACAGCACAGCGCCATCTACTGGTACAGTACAGCGCCATCTACTGGTACAATACAGCACAGCGCCATTTACTGGTACAGTACAGCTCCATCTACTGCTACTCTACAGCGCCATCTACTGGTACAGCACAGCACAGCACAGCGCCATCTACTGGTACTCTCTCGCTCTCTTGACTCCTCTGTCACACCACACTCTCTCTCTCTCTCTCACTCACTCACTCACTCACTCACACACTCACACACTCACACTTCTGGACACGGACACACTGTATAAAAACAGCACTCACTGATGCACTTTTTCTTATTGTACTAGACCTTTTTAAATTGTTTTAAATTGTTCTAGAATTGTTGAGAGAATTGTTTTAAGCTTTAAACGGTTTACTGTGTTGTAAGTCGCTTTGGCTAAAAATGCGTCAGCCAAATGTAATGTTATTAGTAGTGTGTAGTTATTAAAGCAAGCGGTTCTTAACTGGTCTGGCTTTGGGAGCCACAATATTTTCTCATCTGCCAGCAAGTCACTGCACACTGGGGTTTCAGTCCCATTTTGCCCTCAATTTAAGTGAATCCATATTATTGTTTTAACTCACAAGCTCCGCAACGTCTGTGTCGTCCATTATCCCTTACATATGCTGCATATCAACAAGATCACACCACTATGAACTCATATGCTGCATATCAACAAGATCACACCACTATGAACTCATATGCTGCATTTCAACAAGATCACACCACTATGAACTCATATGCTGCATATCACACCACTATGAACTCATATGCTGCATATCAACAAGATCACACCACTATGAACTCATATGCTGCATTTCAACAAGATCACACCACTATGAACTCATATGCTGCATATCACACCACTATGAACTCATATGCTGCATATCAACAAGATCACACCACTATGAACTCATATGCTGCATTTCAACAAGATCACACCACTATGAACTCATATGCTGCATATCACACCACTATGAACTCATATGCTGCATATCAACAAGATCACACCACTATGAACTCATATGCTGCATATCACACCACTATGAACTCATATGCTGCATATCACACCACTATGGACTCATATGCTGCATATCAACAAGATCACACCACTATGAACTCATATGCTGCATATCACACCACTATGAACTCATATGCTTTATATCAACAAGATCACACCACTATGAACTCATATGCTGCATGTCAACAAGATCACACCACTATGAACTCATATGCTGCATATCAACAAGATCACACCACTATGAACTCATATGCTGCATATCACACCACTATGAACTCATATGCTGCATATCAACAAGATCACACCACTATGAACTCATATGCTGCATTTCAACAAGATCACACCACTATGAACTCATATGCTGCATATCAACAAGATCACACCACTATGAACTCATATGCTGCATGTCAACAAGATCACACCACTATGAACTCATATGCTGCATTTCAACAAGATCACACCACTATGAACTCATATGCTGCATATCACACCACTATGAACTCATATGCTGCATATCAACAAGATCACACCACTATGAACTCATATGCTGCATATCACACCACTATGAACTCATATGCTGCATATCACACCACTGTGGACTCATATGCTGCATATCAACAAGATCACACCACTATGAACTCATATGCTGCATACTTTTTTATTTTATTATAATTTCTATTACTTTTTTACTCTTATTTTGTTAGGAACTACTAGTTGTGTTGTGAGCTGATTTGACTCCCTTAATACGTGTCTGTAGAATAAAGTGTTACTGTGTCAGTGATCCCTTAATATGTGTCTGTAGAATGAAGTGTTACTGTGTCAGTGATCCCTTAATATGTGTCTGTAGAATGAAGTGTTACTGTGTCAGTGATCCCTTAATAGGTTCCTGAGACTCGGTACGTTTGCATGACACTATCGTGTTACTGTAGTCCGACTAAAAGCAAACTTTTTAAATGCATGTAAACATGTTAGTCTGACAGAAACAGAAAACAGAAGTGGTTCAGTTCAGTACGGTATAGTATGGTTTGGTAAATGCTGAACTGGCTTTTTGTCTACCAACAGCACCCTTACTTGTAGGCGGGGTGTAGGTGCTTTTTGACTACCAACAGCACCCTTACTTGTAGGTGGGGTGTAGGTGCTTTTTGACTACCAACAGCACCCTTACTTGTAGGCAGGGTGTAGGTGCGATGCCAAATGTGACACAACAAACAACAGTAGATAAGAGGACATCCAACATCTCTTTATTTTTCTGTTCAGCAAGTGGCTGTTCATTTTAACAAGGCATCAGCCGTATACGGCTCTGGGGTCAGGTAGTAAACAATGGGATGCTAACTATCCTACCTACCATCAGCAGAATACGGCTCTGGGGTCAGCTACATCAAGTACAGTTATTGTGCATGACTAACAGCTAGGCTACACCCAGTACAGTTATTGTGCATGACTAGCAGCTAGGCTACACCCAGTACAGTTATTGTGCATGACTAACAGCTAGGCTACACCCAGTACAGTTATTGTGCATGACTAGCAGCTAGGCTAACAGCTAGGCTACACCCAGTACAGTTATTCTGCATTTCTAGATGCTAGGCTAATAGCTAGGCTACACCCAGTACAGTTATTGTGCATGACTAGCAGCTAGGCTACACCCAGTACAGTTATTCTGCATTTCTAGATGCTAGGCTAATAGCTAGGCTACATCCAGTACAGTTATTCTGCATGACTAACAGCTAGGCTACATCCAGTACAGTTATTCTGCATGACTAGATGCTAGGCTAACAGCTAGGCTACATCCAGTACAGTTATTCTGCATGACTAGATGCTAGGCTACATCCAGTACAGTTATTCTGCATGACTAACAGCTAGGCTACATCCAGTACAGTTATTCTGCATGACTAGATGCTAGGCTAACAGCTAGGCTACATCCAGTACAGTTATTCTGCATGACTAGATGCTAGGCTACATCCAGTACAGTTATTCTGCATGACTAGATGCTAGGCTAACAGCTAGGCTACATCCAGTACAGTTATTCTGCATGACTAGATGGTAGGCTACATCCAGTACAGTTATTCTGCATGACTAACAGCTAGGCTACATCCAGTACAGCTTTTCTGCATGACTAGATGCTAGGCTACATCCAGTACAGTTATTCTGCATGACTAGAGTAACGGAGTTGAACTGAGCTAGCATGCTAGTTGCTTGTGTAAATCCTCACACCCCTAACCTTAAGAACGCTTCTAACCGCTGAGTTGGAAGCCTGGGCACAACTGAACACATACACAACTTAAGCACTGCGTTCGTAAAAATAGTTTTAGAAGATGATTATAGTGGAAGATGATTATAGAGCAGGGGTATTCAATTAATCTTCAGCGAGGTCCAGTTACGGAAAATTTCCTCAAGCAAAGGTCCGGAGCATCATAATGTTTAACGTGCGTGTTTAGGCTATGTATGTATGTATGTAAGTATGTATATATATATATATATATATATATATATATATTAGAGTGGATGGATGGAGCCTAGGCCTAATGTTTAATGTGAAATAAAATAAGTAGCCTAATTGGGGAGAAAAACTGAGTAGCCTTGGCTATTTTTAAGATCTTAACGTGAACTTTTTAAGATCTTAACGTGAACTTAAAATGAGCTGAGACAAGTATGGATATTCCACAGCTGGTTCCTTGAACCCATTAATCAGCAAGTTTAATTTTATTTTTTTAGTTTTTTTATGTTGTCCCGAAATCCTGGAAAACCAGGAACATCACGTTGTTGGGCAGTGAATGCATGTAGGCTTAACTAGATTGTGGTGGATCAATCATATTGCCTTCTTAAATCGTAAAATATTCTGTGGTCTCAGTTCACTGTTGAATGGGCCTAGCCTACCCTATGCTTGCTCAAAATATATGGTTTGTCTAGTAGAGGTGCTTCAAATTGGCGCTTTTAAAGATTGCCTGTCTCAGAATATGTAGAAGAGGTCCAGGGCAATTCCGTGTAAAACTGTCACATCCATGACAGGATCAAAAGAGTATATATACTTATACCTATTATAGATGATTATAGCGGAAGATGATTATAGCGGAAGATGATTATAGATGATTATAGCGGAAGATGATTATAGCGGAAGATGATTATAGACGATTATAGCGGAAGATGATTATAGCGGAAGATGATTATAGCGGAAGATGATTATAGATGATTATAGCGGAAGATGATTATAGATGATTATAGCGGAAGATGATTATAGCGGAAGATGATTATAGATGATTATAGCGGAAGATGATTATAGCGGAAGATGATTATAGATGATTATAGCGGAAGATGATTATAGATGATTATAGCGGAAGATGATTATAGCGGAAGATGATTATAGATGATTATAGCGGAAGATGATTATAGCGGAAGATGATTGATTATAGATGATTATAGCGGAAGATGATTATAGATGATTATAGCGGAAGATGATTATAGCGGAAGATGATTATAGATGATTATAGCGGAAGATGATTATAGATGATTATAGCGGAAGATGATTATAGCGGAAGATGATTATAGATGATTATAGCGGAAGATGATTATAGCGGAAGATGATTGATTATAGATGATTATAGCGGAAGATGATTATAGATGATTATAGCGGAAGATGATTATAGCGGAAGATGATTATAGATGATTATAGCGGAAGATGATTATAGCGGAAGATGATTATAGCAGAAGTTAACTATTGCAGTAGATGATTATAGATGATTATAGCGGAAGATGATTATAGCGGAAGATGATTATAGCAGAAGTTAACGAGTGCAGTAGATGCTCTGTGAAGGGGGTCGCTTCAGTTATGCTGCAGCAGAACATCTGAGGATACTGACACAGTTAGCTTAGCTTAGCTAGCTTAGTTAGCTTCTACTGGAATTAGTGGAACTGAACAGAGTTAGCTTAGCTTAGTTAGCTTCTACTGGAATTAGTGGAACTGAACAGAGTTAGCTTAGCTTAGCTAGCTTAGTTAGCTTCTACTGGAATTAGTGGAACTGAACATACCCTTCTGTTAGTATTTTTGCACTCATGCACTGTGTATGTGACCTCTCTCACACACACACACACCACACACATACACTGTGTACGTGACCTCACACACACACACACACACACACTGTGTACGTGGCCTCACACACACACACGCACACCGTGTATATGATCTCATGCTCCTCATGAGTGAACTCAAATCACACATATGACAACACTCGGATAACACACTCAGATAACACACGCAACAACATTTCTATTTGATAACATCCAGTGGGCATCACCTTCAAATGGTGACTTCAGTCGCGCATTACGAGGCGTGAAGCTTTAGTACCACTTTCAGCCACTGTGCGTCGCTCTGCCACTGTACATCGCTCTGCCTGCCGCCCCTTCTGAAAAAGCTTGATTTACCTCGATTTAGGCTACTTGGGTATGGCTTAAGGCTTGACTACACGGTGGTAACGGAAATCGAAATTTGCTGTCTACATTATTGTCAGTGTTGGGTTAACGCAACTACGCAAATCAAAACAGTGGTGTGATAATTGAGCCAGTAGAGAAATAACTGTTCAGAATTAATCTGTAGCCTTGGGTAGGCTTCTGCAACATTTTTAACAGGCTACGCTATAGAGGCTTAGACAACTATGACCCATGTTTTGGTTTCGTAAATTAATTTGCCCTACTTCTTGACTGCAATGTAGTCAATTGACTGCTTGACATGTCATTTTAATTTTTCTGTACAATAAACAAATACATCTGCTTTATGCCGCAGAATGACATTCATATTTGGAACTTACATAGTCCAATGCATCGTTACACTACGTTAGTGTTTCCCAAAACCATAGTAGCAACGAACGTTCGCAACCACTATCGTAAAGTTGTGTAGTTACAACTACACCTCTCGACCTGTGGTAGAATGCTAGTAGAAGCATAGTTCCAGGGATCTTCATGTCAAAGACATCACTGACGCCAGTTATTTGTTTGAAAATTAATAATTATAAATATATTTAGGTTTCTAATTGATATTTACACTTCTAACCACCATACATCCATATTTTAAAATGCCCAAGGCAGAAAATACATAAATTAAAAGTCAATTTGCAGCCATGTGCACGTAAGTAAAAGTCACACACCTGCAGATAATAATAAGGTGGTGCGCACTTTTTGACGAGTCAGCTGAGAATATGTAGCCTTTGATTTTCATGGGGGGGGGGGGGGGGTCCTTGTTAGTTTACGCAAACCAAGCCAAGAAGGCTGATTCTGATTTTGATAATATGATCTGCACAAAAGATAAACTTAGGTAAACAACGATGTCAATATTGTTTGTCAACGTCTTAACCCAGATTCGAACTCTTGGACAGGGGACTGGTAACTGCTGTGCAACGGCGGCTGTCATCTGCCGGCCTTAACGCAATGCGCCACAGAAGTATGTGCAGGTGCCCGTTCACGTGCTACTAAACGTCATTAACCACCTTAGTCCAGACTACTGAAGTTTGGAAACTATCATGGTCCAAACTTACAGTACTATGTAAGTATGACAGTTTTGGGAAACAGGTTGGTTAGTTGAACAATGCATCCTGTTAGTAAAAAAGCTAACCTCCGTAGTTGTACGGGAAACGCACCCCAGATCAGCTTGTAGGCCATTAGCAATCTGTTTATTTTATTTTATGAAGCCTACACAGTAGATCACATGCCACATTCTCACTTTCAATAGACAGATGTAATAGCCATTGGTCAAGTATTGAGTATAAAGCAATTAAGATAGTACCCTATACAAAAAGTACTTCATACTATCATAAAAATGTGTTAAAACTAATAGCATTTTGCAACTTGACAAAACACTGGATTAAATATCGTAGGCACAGGAGAAAACTTGTACATCCATTGGCCCGTGGGGAGATCACATGCCAGTTGCCTCAGTGCTATGACTCGTTCGGCTGTGAGCCTGTTTTGCCAAAAAAAAACTATTGCAGATATCAATGCGTCTTTGTTCATGGGTTTGGCCTCACAGTAGAGGCTTAGACAACTATGACCCACGTTTTGGTTTCGTAATTTGCCCTACTTCTTGACTGCAATGTAGTCAATTGACTGCTTGACAGGTTATTTTTATTTTTCTGTACAATAAACAAATACATCTGCTTTATGCCGCAGAACTACGCACTTGGCCAGCCTATAGAATGGGCACATTTTGGAGAGAATAGAGAGTCATTTCCAGTGGAAAAACAAAATGCTGAATGAAGCCCAAAGATATGAAGGCATATCTGGCAAGTTGTTATTTTTTGAAGACGTAAATGGTTGGGCTACAGGCCTAGTTTGCAAGAAGGAGACATAAAGCGTGAGCATGCCACACTATCCACAGCTGTGGTAGCGGGGGGTAGGAGGATTACTGTTAGCGCAGGATTTATATAAAATTCTTCAACAGAAGGCCTGCCTCGAATAACCTGACCCTAGCCAGATGAATTTCGTTCCGCTATAGCTCCGCCTAGCTTCACTCACATCCATCTGGGACCTCTTCCATTGAGAGTGATTTCTGCAACCGACTTTATGGTTCAGCCAATCAGGACGCAGGGCGGGAGTTTCATAGATGTGACATAGCGTAGAAGCGACTGTGACACTGTTATTAGCGTCACGGGTTGGCTTGGATGTGAGTGGTTGAAGTAGCACGTCAATAGATGACGGACAAGTGGCTTATTCAATCATATGCAAGCATTTTTTGATTCGGCCCAGCCTTCTGAAGCAACACTTCAATGGATCGGTTCCAGATGGATGAGTGGAGCTAGGCGGAGCGAAATTCATCTGGCTAGGGTCAGGTTATGCCTCGAATGCAGGCTTGCCCAAAAAAAAAGGCCTGTGGTTTGCGCAGCCTACAGTAAGTAGGTCTTAGTGAGTTAGGAGTCCTCTAGACTTCTTTTCAGCTGTCTCAGAGGTGGAAAGTTGCGTTCGTTGGGGGCAGGGCCGGATTAACAATTCATAGACCCTTGGGAACAAATGTCTGATGGCCCCCCCCTGCCCCCCAGCCAACGTGAATTGGGCGGTCAGTTAATAGGCCTATCATGAAGATTTTTCCTGCCATTTAAGGCACGAGCGCATCTGTGAGGCCAAGCCTCACCAAGTAGCTCGTTTGTTTACAACTAACATTACATTTAATTAAACTGCTTATAGGCAATGCCGAAATAGTTTCAACATTTTGAATATCAGTGTCGGGTGAATTAGGAAATGCCTTATGGCTGAAAGCTGCTTGGGATCCCCCCTGTCAAGCAATAACCATACAAAAAGTTAAAAACAGATGACATGATGCGCATCACTGACATAATGCGCAAATAATATAGCCTAGATATTCCAATATATTCGAATACATGTGTTTGTTTTAGAGGGGATATTCGAACGTCATTTTTGAGCAATTTTGACAGACCTAGTCCACTGTAGGCTACGCCAATCGTCTATTAACACCTTCCACCTAACCCCGGTGAGTGGGGGTCGCTATAATGCGTGTGAAATAGCACCATTGAGTAGCCTATGCGAAACAGCCTTAAAATCGTTCCGGTGTTGTGTGCCTTCTGGTTTCTCCACCTACTGGTTTCCTTGCGCGTGCATGCGCTGCAGCAGTTGTCAGACATTCACAAACAAGTTGTTTTAGGCGGTTTGAAGTCGCTTTCCATACGCCATGAGCGCTCGGCTACATTACAGCCACTCGGACAAAAGATATGTAAAAAATATATGTTTTGAAAACTAGCATTAAACTGAGAGAACACACGCGTGACTCTCTCCATCCTGATTCCCTACTCTTTGAGCCAACTAAGATGTCACGTGAATCAATTAACTTTTGTAGGCTACCATTAATTAATAACGTACTGTAGGCAACACCCAGGTAACATGTTGTCCAGGCTATCTGAAACAAGGGGTTGCCTCTCATCTACAACAACTGGTTACCTTGGGCTGCTACAGTTGTCAGTGCACTGTGCACAGTAGGCCTATGCTACTCTTTGTGGTTGATCAACTAAAAATAAAAGATGTATTTGGTGATGACGTTATTGTAGGCCTAGTAGACCTAAATTCTGAGAAATTAAATGGTACGAGAAACGATCTACATAGCGCACCAGACCGCGATGTCTTCAAGGGTTGAATGAAGGGAGTTTGCAAAAATTAGTGTATTTTTCAAGTCAATAAACATTCTTAATTTTCGAATGTCTTTGTCAGGGAAAATCTGACTTTTAAAAACCATAGGCCTGGTAGTAGCTCAGACAAGGAGTTATAAGATAAAGGCAATACCATTTGTGTCACCTAATGCAGTTCAGTGAATTAGCAAGATACCATCAGAAGCCAACAATCATAAAGCACAGTGCGCGCGCGCGCTCTCTCCCCTGTGCATAAAGCTGTCTGCGTGTTGTAGGCTAGATTTGCGTGAGTTCTTTCTATCTGCTTTACTTTTGTGAGTTCCGACCACCTAGGCTATGTTATAGACGTTCTATGAGGTACCAGTGTTTAGCTGTGTCACAAAACAATAAGCTTTGTCAGACTACTTTTAAAATGATATTCAGAGCTATATACATTTTAAACATTTGGGGCTGAAGACCCGACAAAGCCTTGCATTAATTCTTCAGGTGGGAAGTGTCAGGAATTTTCATACAAGAGACGCTCTCATTGGTGGTTAGTATATGAACATTATGAGAGATGCTGAATTTAACATAAACTGCGATGTTTGATTTTAAATGAATGTAAATTTAGCCGGGACTGTAAGCTGTCACACGTGGGTGCTCGATGTTTTCAGTGGGTGCTCGAGAGACGGAGCACCCACGGTATCGGCGCCTATGACAAGCGTATCTCGCGGTTGCATCCATTACAAACAAACATGCAATGTGAACGTCTGGGATTGGGGAGAGCACTAAATGCTCTACTGAATAAGCACAAAGTCAAACCTTTAAATGAAAAACACTCTTTAATAATCAAAGAAATAAACGCTAATGAAGTAAACTTGTGACCATCAAAAATAGTTTATCGCCTGTAACTCCGTGATAGCAGGACGTAACAGGAAGGCATTTGGCTGAGCAACGGAGGTTAATATGCTCTATATTTTGTCCAAATGATATCTGTCTATCATCGTTGCACTTGGAGAAAACCAGAATGTTTAATTTGTCCTGCGTTTCTTCTACGGCTGCAAACGGGATTCACTCGCCGTTAACCAAATATTTCTTTATTAGGGCAGGGCAGGCATATTTCTGGCTATTAAATTATTTCTAAACCAGTCTGCTAAAGTCTGTGTAGGGTTTTCCAGCTCCATTTCTTTTTACGAGACACCCTGCTCACTTGAGACCTCTGCCGGTTGTTGCAGCGTCTTTGCAGTGTCACTGGAAAAATACAAATTAACGCGGACCGCGAGGGAAGCTGGCCAAGTCGAAGCACTGCCCACTGTACACACACACACACGCAACACTCGTATAACACACACAACAACATTTCTATTTCAGTCTGGATAGACACACACACACACACACACACACACACACTTTGGATTCAGCAGCTTTGCATTGTAGTGACAAAATGCCTTTAAGTAGACAGTTCACTGGTTCCAGAGAGAGAGGGGTGGAGAGAGAGGGAGGGATAGAGAGAGAGAGAGGGGTGGATGGAGAGGGAGGGATAGAGAGAGAGAGAGGGTGGATGGAGAGGGAGGGGTGGAGAGATGGAGAGGGAGGGATAGAGAGAGAGAGGGGTGGATGGAGAGGGAGGGATAGAGAGAGAGAGGGGTGGAGAGAGAGAGGAATAGAGAGAGAGAGGGGTGGATGGAGAGGGAGGGAAAGAGAGATGGAGAGGGAGGGATAGAGAGAGAGAGGGGTGGATGGAGAGGGAGGGATAGAGAGAGAGAGGGGTGGAGAGAGAGAGGAATAGAGAGAGAGAGAGAGAGGAATAGAGAGAGAGAGGGGTGGATGGAGAGGGAGGGATAGAGAGAGAGAGGGGTGGAGAGAGAGAGGAATAGAGAGAGAGAGGGGTGGAGAGAGAGAGGAATAGAGAGAGAGATGGGTGGATGGAGAGGGAGGGACAGAAACACAGGTTCTAGTTTGAGCTTGTCATGTCCCATCTTGAATTTCCCCTGGGGATAAATAAAGTATCTATCTATCTATCTATCAAGCCCTGTGTCAAAATGAAGAGCATGGTGAACTGCCACCAAGAGCTACATATACTCTCCTGTTCACTACTGGATATGCACGCACACACACACAAACACACACACACGCATGCACGCGCACACACACGCACGCACGCACGCACACACACACACGTGCACACACGCACGCACACACGCACGCATGCACGCACATAAGCACACACACACTCACTCACTGATATGTGTGTGTGTGGTGCTGATACTTTATGTGTGTGTGGTGCTTCACATTGCTTTGCAAATGTATTTATTTCCTGGGCTTGTGTGGGTGACTACTGACCTCTTGTGGTGGTGAGAAGAATTGCAGCTTTCTACACCGTACAAAGGGAAGGCGAGGCAAAGTGTGTGTGTGTGTGTGTATGTGTGCGTGTGTGTGTCTGTCTGTGTGTGTCTGTGTGCGTGCGTGCGTATGTGCATAAATGGAGGGAAGAGTAAATCTCTTTATGCACTAGCATTAGCAGTCTAATGGACACTTTTAGCACAGCCCAGCAGCCTTTTAGAGCCCATGTTAAGATTATGTTTGTCTGAGGCAAAGCCTATTTCAGGCTAACATTATTAAATGACTAGGTTGGCATGTGCAAAGTTGATTTCAAATGTTTTAACCTGCACTATGCAAATTGTGCTGTGTAGTTTGTCTAAACCAGCCGGCTAATGTTGTGGGAACAGTGTTCACATTAGCCTGCATGTTAATCTGTGCCCTGTATGGAATCAAGGGATACTTCAAATGAGGCTATTTAGCCTGGACTAATCCCACCAAGTTAGCCTGGGCTAATCCCACCATATTGGACAGGGAGCAGAGATTCCCACCTGATTTGCCATTGGAATGTCACCTCATTAGTCAACACACACACACACACACACAGGTAGCAGGTCAATACTCCCAACATAAATAAGACGTGTGGATCAGCCTTGGCCTACTTTGAATAGGGCAGCAATGATTCATTCTCTCTCTCTCACAGACACACACATACACGCACACAGACACAGACATACACACACGCGCACACACACACACACATCATAGGGGTCACCATCCCAGAGAACAAGCCCGATAAGGGTGTATGGACAAGCCCCTGCCAAAGTTCACCTCTGAAAGGACGTATGTACACACACACACACACACACAGAGAGTGTCCAATCTAAATGCTAATGAAAAGTAGCGGGCCGCTACTCTGAGAGGTGTCTTAGTCCCTTTCTTCCTTATTCTAGTGAAAGCAGCAGTGAGAACACACTCTCTCACTCTCACACACACACACACACACACATACACCTGGGTTATGGAATAGAGGAACGTCTGATATTGTAATCAGAGCATAGCAAGGTGACAAGCCACACGGCAACACAAATACACACACACACACACACAAACACACATACACACACACACACACAAACACGCACAAGGTCATAGGCAAATAACACGGCAATATAAGAAGAGCAAACTATACAAACTGCTTTTTTACGAACTAGTAGTACCACCCTTGTACTGTATGTATGTGTGTGAGAGAGAGTGTGTGTGTGTGTGTGTGTGTGTGTGTGTGTGTGTGTGAGAGAGAGAGAGAGAGAGAGAGTGTGTGTGTGTGTATAAGTATAAGTATTAGTATATATACTTTTTTGATCCTGTGAGGGAAATTTGGTCTCTGCATTTAACCCAATCGGTGAATTAGTGAAACACAAACAGCACACAGTGAACACACAGTGAGGTGAAGCACACACTAATCCCGGCGCAGTGAGCTGCCTGCTTTAACGGCGGCGCTCGGGGAGCAGTGAGGGGTTAGGTGCCTTGCTCAAGAGCACTTCAGCCGCGTCCCACGGGGCTTGAACCGGCAACCCTCCGGTTACAAGTCCAGAGTGCTAACCAGTGGGCCACGGCTGCGTGCGTGCGTGCGTGCGTGTGTGCGTGTGACTAGCTCTGCCCCCCTCAGTAAGTATGACCATACTGATAATATACTTATATTGAGGAAGAATACAGTATGTCATTATAACCTTACAAAAAGTCTTGCTCATGTTAGCACTTACCAGCCGTCTTGAACTGACACTCAACTTTTTAAAAACAGCACTCACTTATGCACTTATTCTTACTGTACTCTACCGTTTTTAAATTGTCCTAAAATTGTTGAGAGAATTTAGCCTGGCGGGCCATCCTATATCATTGAAATGTATAGTCTGGAATCGAACCATTCACCTCGCTTAATCCAAGGGGCGGGCAGAGAATTGTCTTTCAAACTGCCTAGGCATGCAATAGGCCAGCGCTACGACCATATCCGTATCCGGTCGGCAAAACAGCAAATACATCCTTCTTCGAAAGGAATGACTTAAGTGCATTGTGTTGCTCAACTTTCAAAGAAAAGCACAAGTCCAACTCCTCCAAAGTTGACGCCAACGCCGATTCAAACAACCGCTCTTCGTTCGCCATAGCCACCTTTCTTGTTGTTCACCGTCGCAGGACTGTCGTTATCCTGTTAAGCCCGCCTTAAGACTCTCTAACGAAATAGAGCGCTGTGATTGAATAACATCCACGGTGTTAGCCAATAGAAATCCCTATGGTTTGATACTAGACGTACAGGCTGAGCAGATTAATTTGCCGCCGCTAGGGTGCGTCTAGATTTCTAGGCTAGAGAGAATTGCTTTAAAACTTTAACTGTTACCATGTTGTTAGTCGCTTTGGTTAAAAATGCGTCAGCCAAATGTAATGTAATGTAACGTGTATACGTTATTATTATTATTATTATTATTATTATTATTATTATTATTAAGCATGACATGATATTCTATAGTATATTCCACCCAGCAGTAGCACACACAGAGATGCACACACATGCACACACACACACACAGACATGCACACACATACAAACACACACTTGCACACACACATGCACACGCACACATGCACGCATACACATGTACGCACACACACACGCACACACAAACACACACACATGCACACGCACGCATACACACGTGCATGCACACACACACACACACACGCGCACACACACACACACAATCTCTGTGACACTGTATGGGACAAATCAACACCTGGATGTCTCAAAAAAAAAAATTCAGCTGAACAAATTTATATTTGGTAAAAAGGAGGAAAGAATTAGGGTTGCCACTCTCCTTGACACAAAAGGGTTGAAGGCAAAGGATACTGTTACAAATATTGGTGTATTAATTGACAGTGATCTAAATGTCAACAGCCACATGAAAGCGATAACTAAAGCTTTTTACCACCTCAAAAATATTGCCAAACTTAGAGGGCTGATGTCAAAACATGTATTTACCTCCATCAGTGTTGATTAGCAGTGGGCTGTTCACAGGCCTTGTGCGTTTTATGTTTTCTTTTCTATTATATAATATAGTGCATTACATTTGGACCGCTTGTCTGTCTATAGTGTTGTTGGTCTCTAGCGCCCCCTAAAGGGATATATAGTGCATTACATTTGGACCGCTTGTCTGTCTGAGGGATATTATAGTGTTGTTGGTCTCTAGCACCCCCTGAGGGATATATAGTGCATTACATTTGGACCGCTTGTCTGTCTGAGGGATATTATAGTGTTGTTGGTCTCTAGCGCCCCCTGAGGGATATATAGTGCATTACATTTGGACTCGCAAATGGAACACCCCCTGAAGTCGTATTCTTACTCATCAGCTTGTGTGTGTGTGTGTGTGTGTGTGTTGTGTCATGCTCAGGGACCAGTGACAGCTGCTCTCCCTACAGTAGAAAATGTGTGTGTGCCATCCAGTCAGAATGGGTCTGATTCTGTGTGTGTGTGTCCTCCAGTCAGAATGGGTCCGATTCTGTGTGTGTGTGTGTGTGCCATCCAGTCAGAATGGGTCTGATTCTGTTTGTGTGTGTGTGTGCCATCCAGTCAGAATGGGTCCGATTCTGTGTGTGTCCTCCAGTCAGAATGGGTCTGATTCTGTGTGTGTGTGTGTGTGTTTGTGTGTGTCCTCTCAGTATGTGTGTGTCCTTACTGTGCATGCATGCGTTTCCCAACTGTGTGTGTATTTCCTGCTGTCAGTGTGTGTGTGTGTGTGTGGTCTGCTCTGAATGTCATAGTGTAAACACCAGAAGGCTTGCCCCCCCCCCCCCCCCCCATCACACACACACACACACACACACACACACACTCACGTATGTACTCATCTCAGCATGGCCACACACACGCCTGCCACGCCCATACACAGCTAGCCAGAAAAAACCTCCTTGCACACACATACACACGCACACGCACACACGTTTACTCACACACATATACACACACTGAATAAAATAACACAGTCAGCCTCAAGAATATGTGAGCTGGGCACAGCAACAGTACTGATTGTTATGGAAGTTACAGCCTTTTGCCTTGGGACGGCGCTCTGGCAGATGACACAAAGGCAGAGTACAGTAACTCCCCAATAAGGGTCAAAGGTCAAGTTTGAGCCCAAGATGTTTTATGTACAGTATAGACTTATCTTCGTTCATTAACATAACATTAACATAACATTAACAGGTAATGGCCAGATTTCCAGTGTCCTACCTATAATACATTTGGCTGAACAACAAAGAAACTTTAAAGTATTTTTTCTTCTCAGTTTCACACTCTGGTGAGTTAAGGTCTTTTCCCTTTGCAGGGCAGTATACACACACAAAAGCATTTGCTTAGAAGCTTAGAACCATAAATACAAACATCAATAATCGTGACTCTAACCAGTATTGTGTACATCCCCTTTAAACACAATCAATAATCGTGACACTATCCAGGAGAGACTGTGACTCAGATGCATATGTATGTATGTGTGTGTGTGTGTGTGTGTCGCCTGTGAGAGTCTCCGTTTTAGTTTCCATGTAAATGAAACTAAACACACTCTCACACACACACACACACACTTCAGTATAGTTGAATTATACTCCAAATAATGGCGCACGCTTGCATGCACACACACACACACACTTCACATGAGAAGCCCGTCTGGGTAATTAGCGTTGGGCATTACACACACACACACACACAAACAAATGCACACACACTTCACATGAGAAGCCCGTCTGGGTAATTAGTGTTGGGCATTACACACACACACACACACACACACACACGCACAGGTGGAGGGAGTAGAATGAAGAAAGAGAGAATGAGATGGAAAGATACAGAGCGAGAGCATGAGAGAAAGAGAATGAGAGAGGAGAGGAGAAGAGAGAAAGAGAATGAGAGGAGAAGAGGTGATGAGAGAGGAAGAGAGCGAGGAGAAGAGGGTGAGAGAGGAGAGGGGAAGGGGTGAGGAGAGAGGAGAGGGGAAGGGGTGAGGAGAGAGGAGAGGATATTGGGGCAGCTCAGGGAGAGAAGAGCTCCCAAGAGTCTGGGTTACCACTAGCAACCTCAAATCCTCTAATCTGGTCCTAGGATCATGTATTGCTCTAGCTACACACACACACACACACACTCTTCTGAGCTTCCAAAGCACCCAACTGTCACCATGGTTATAGATCACCACAGAAGGTGCCTTGCTCTCACCATTCATTCTAATCTGGGCCTGCTCTGTGTCCATGAGATAGGAGTTAGCACTTAACCCAAAATACACAAGATGGCGGCGCGTGCACACGCAGCGACCTCTCTCTGTCCCAACCGAATGGTGTTTTGTTCGTTTAAAAAGTGTTTGTCCGAAAGTTTTACGTGTTCGTCTCGTCTTACTATGTCGTACTACAAGTACAGCAGGCAGTTTCTACTTGACATCTGCAAAAGCAAGTTTTGCAGCGTTCTGGACTTTGCAACAGAGACGCTAAAGGAACTCAGACTACTCCGGCCTGCAACAACACCGGACTCGCCTGCTACTCCTCCCCCGGAAAGAAAGCGTCGGAAGCGGTGTGCGAGGAAGCAGAAGAGGGGCAAGCGCGGAGGCGTCCGGGCCAGGCTAGCGGCCAGCCCAACTCGCCCAGCCATACCATCCATTCTCCTGACAAATGTACGATCACTGGACAACAAAATGGATCACATACGACTGCTGAGATCAACGAACCGGACAGTGAGTAACTGCTGTGTGCTCGTCTTCGCTGAGACTTGGTTAAATGACAACATTCCGGACTCTGCTGTACAACTGGAGCAGCTAGCATGCTATCGAGCAGACAGGGCCATTGTAAAGGGAGGAAAATCACAAGGAGGAATCTGTGTTTACATCCGTGACGAATGGTGCCGGGACTCTGTAGTAGTGCGCAAACACTGCTCACCACTGGCGGAGTTTATGATCATAAAGTGCCGTCCTTTTTACCTGCCAAGGGAAATTACTGCGATTCTGCTAGTCGCAGTATACATCCCGCCTACCAACAATAACAGCGATAGGAACACAGCTCTTAGTGAACTGTACCAGGCTGTCAGTGAACAACAGACGGCACACCCAGACGGTTTCACCATCTTCGCTGGAGATTTTAACCATGCAGATCTTAAAACTGTTCTTCCAAAGCTACACCAGCATGTTGATTTTCCAACAAGAGGAGACAACATCCTGGACCTGGTCTACACTACACATAAAGGAGCATACAAAGCCACCCCTCTCCCCCACATTGTACTTTCTGACCATATCACTGTTATGCTAATGCCCGCATACAGACAAAGGGTGTGTTCGAAACGGAAGACAGCTGCCTGCTACCTCCCTCCCTACATAGAGAGCTGTCGCACTAGACATGACTTGTCAGATATCTTAACAGACAGTTGGTTTCGAACTCTCTATTTAGATAGCGACAATGTGTGGTGTCATCACGTCAACGTTGTCATGTGTGGTGGCATCACGTCAACGTTACGTCTGTACCTAAACATTCTATACTCCGCTCGAAGATCTTTGGGTCCCTACCGTCAGACGTCCCGTCATTTTCCAACTGTCACCACCACTTTTTGTGTACCGGTACCGTCAGTATGGAGACTACCGTGACTGCCTTGGTCCTTCACCAGCTAATGGAGTTGGAAGAAGAGGAAACCCTCTGCAGACGAGCCCACCAGAGACGTCTCAAGATGCTAGCTGCGTATTGGCATCTGGCGAATATCGAGGTGAGCCCAGCGGCAACTTAAGCCAGAACATTAATGTGAACTCCTGAGGTAAAATAGCAGCTAGTGTAGCGGTAACAGACCCAGTGGCTAACGTTACCTAGTAGGTCAAATATATAGGCTATAGTCCTATGTAATTATCGACATTAACAGTATATGAGCGTCTTTGCTAACGATACGCTAGATTTACGCCGTATGGCTATACTATAAACTGTTAATTGTGATGTTTCTGTAGGCTATTGCTTATTGAAGTCAATACTTGGTCGCTTTTAGCCAGAAAGCTCACTGATAAGTATACCACAAACATAGGCTACACTTAATCAGTAAAAAAACCGCAATAGAGGTATGTATAAAACACATTGGTGAAATGATGCAGTGATAGATAGTGATACAGTTATAGATTCAACTGAAGATAACAGACATGTTCACCATAATGGCTAGATACAGAAACAGATAGTAATGCACAAAGCACAACATTGACTAAAGACATTTATTGACATCGATAAACATCGTTTACATCATTGATTTCATGCCATATTGTTTGCAGAGTCTCACGGTTTATGCCCAGATGAACTGGGCCGTGCCTATCCTCAGGCTCTTCTTTGACGAGGAGAAAGAAACCAGGCCAGACTTTAGGCTGAACAGGGCCTCCATCACAGGTCTGCTGGTGTTGCTGCAGCAGGAGCGTCATCATGGATGGGGTCCAGTGATTGAAGTCCTGGTGTTCTTGTTTTGGTTGGCCAGCGGGTCATACTATCGTATTGTATCCCGGGCATTCGATATGCCTAAGTCTACGGTGCACAATGTTGTGCACCGTGTCTGTGGGGCTATCGTGGCAGTGATGCCACGGGTTATCAGGGTGCCATCCACTGCAGAGGAGCTACAGGAAGTATCTAACGGCTTTGCTAGGTTGGCTGAGCATGTGGTGTTCCATAAGGCCATGGGAGCCATCGATGGCTGCCATATCCGTATCAAGGCCCCAGGAGAACCTCATGCACAGTGCTACAGAAACCGCAAGCTATTCACATCCTATCAGTTGCAGGCAGTTTGTGATCATGCCGGTCGCTTCATTGATGTTTTTATTGGTTTCCCAGGTTCTGTCCATGACGCCAGGGTCCTGAGGAACAGCCCTCTATACCGCCGCGCCATATATCCACCCCCGGGTACGTTCTTGTTGGGTGATGGAGGCTACCCCTGTCTGGAGCAGCCCATTGGTCTCCTCACACCATACAAGAACCCTGTTAGGGGAGTGACAAGGCAGAGGTTGGTACTCCATAAAGTATGTGATTTCAATTGGAATGTCAAACATTGCAATTATTCAAACATCAATTTATTTTAACCACTTACCTACAGGTATAATAGGCCAGTGGTCGTTCGATAATAGAGCGGGTATTTGGCATGATGAAGACTCGGTGGCGGGTCATCTTCTTGCATGCCTTGGAGGTGGATGTCTCATTTGACCCAGACGTCATTGTTGCATGCACAGTGCTGCACAACATATGTCTGTGCAATGATGATGTCTTGCCATTGGACGACCTGGACCCTGACGAGCCTGGATGTGAAGCTGAGACTGCCAGTGGGATGGCCCTGCGAAACAGAATAGCAGAGGAGTTGAACGTACACTAATTTATTTGTGTGGCTGTGTAGTCTTCTCCCTCTTGCAATAATTGGCAGCTCATGTTGTGCCGTGAAGGTTGGCCTTTACGGATCCTTGGAACATACCTTATTACATTATATTTGTAATCACTGTTACTGAAATCAGTTTACACTGTTTAATAACCTGTTGTTCATGTTGTTACAGGAACATCGAAAGAAGCCTGGGTTACTTTCCAGTTATAGTTACTTGTTTAAGCAGATTACTATTCTACTGTTAATATTTTTTAATTAACTTCTTATCCAGTGAATAGTTGTAATCAGAAATCAGTTCTTGCTGTTGATGTTTGATGCTTTCATTAACACATTTACTCCAGTTATACTTCTAATCACTGTTAATGAAATCAGTTCACACTGTTGAATAACCTATTGTTCATGTTGTTACAGGAACATCGAGAGGGTTACTTTTAAATAGCATGACCAAGGAGGGTGGTCGCTGCCTAAGCCTGGGCCCTCCCGAGGTTTCTCCCTGTGTGGGAGTTTTCCCTCGCCACTGAAATTGGTGTAGAGATTTGGCTTTCTTATGCAGCTTTAAAAAAACTAGATTTTAGAATCTAGAAATAGATAGATAATAATCCAATAAAGGGTTTTAAACTTATATAAACTCTGTTGTTGTGTCATGTTATTTGTAAAAAATACACTTTACAGTAAATATCATGTTGATATCCCTCTTGCCTAGCTTAACTTAATTCACTTGAAGATTGTTATACCTATAGCTCTCAAAACTGACAAAATACAGTATGCCTAATACATTTTTTTTATTTTATTTGTCTGCCATCCTCTCCAACACCGCTAACAGATGGGCAAAGCGCTCGTCGGCTGCCCTCTGCCTCTCCTTCTCCATTTGCTCCTCTCTCTCAAATTGCTCCCTCAAGAAAGCAGCGAAGCTGCTTCTTTTCTGCCCCTGGCCTCTCCCTGCAGTTCTCTCTCTGCTGGGGGGGGGCACAGCACCTGACGAGCATGGCTCTGCTTCCCTGGATGAGATCGGGGACATGGAGGCACGGATCACTGGTGGGGAGATAGAGTGCCTCTGCCCCAGAATCTCATCCATGGCACAGAACCATGGCCACGAGGCTGCTGTGTCCTCCCCAGCATCTGTCCCTGTTCCTGTTGGGGGGGTTTTCATTTCCTACAGATAAATGAGTATGTAATTAGCAATAGAAGAATGGACAACAGTTTTCTAACTACCAGTAACATAATTTACTGTAACCTGTAACAGAATCACAGATGGCCGTGTAGTAGTCTTAACTAATTTGAAATAATTTTATCCTACACTTTTATTTTACTTAATGATCTATTGGTTCATAAATTAGCCTACATTGAAACAAACATTTTACTGTTGGGACAATGGTCTGGTCATACCTTGTATTTTTTTTTAAGGTTGTCCCACTTTTTACGGGCCTGTTGTGGGGTCACCTTCTCCTCCAGGCCAACAGACCTGAGGACCTGTCTACACAAACAGTAAATTGAATCAGAGCTAAATACTATACTCACTTGTTTTTAAAGCATCCCTCTAACAGTTAACTAAAACTTACTTCCAGCCATCCATGGCACTGTTCCTCTGGCCTGTGAAGAGCCGATCTGCCTCCCCCCTTGCCTGGATGAACCTGGCAGTGTCATCGGATGTCCCTACGGGGAAATAACCGTCAAACACTTTAGTTAATTATTTTCTCACTACAAGATAGCTTGATGGTCTTAATCAGGTAACTATTTTGGTAACATAATGCTTTGTTTGTCGAGCCTAGGCAGCGGTGGCAGCAACCTGTTGATGCTAACGTGATGTGAGAAATTATGTTAAAGTAAAGAGTGGTTTGCCTACTCTTATTATCGTAACGTTAATCAACAAGTTTACTGTTTACTACTAGATTGAGCTAGCAGCTTTGGATTCAGATTATCATATCTGGAAACGAGTTAGCTCAATTGTGAATTCAAACATTGGCATCATGAAACTGCCAAAGATCAAACGTTAACGTTAACTCGAAGTTCTATTAATGTTACTGTGTTGCTTCCACGGACATTGTTACTGTTGCGGTTACGTTAATTCCTGTTATAATGTTAGCTAGCTGGCTAACAATTGTAAAATTCGCATGTATAACCAACTTTGCTGGATACAATAGCGATATTTTCTGATAGTATCTTGTGTATTTCTCGGTAACTTTATAGAGATAGAAGTGATAAAATGTAAGAAAAGTCCAAAAAAATACTTACATTTGTACACAAAGTCGGACTTCTCGACCTGGTCAGCCATCTTTATTCTTTTAATTTGACAAATTCACAGCCGGCCGCGGAGGATTATGGGTAGTAGGGAGCATGAAGTGAGCATCGATGCTGACTTCAAAAATGACCGTTATTTATGAAATCTAAGATATCTTAGAAGGCAGCAAAATTATTTTTTTCGGTTTGGAACCGCACTCGCTGCCTCGCTCCCCAGTTAGATATCTTAAAAGGTAGCAGTTTTACCCGTTTCGAACGCACCCAAAGAGTAAAAGCAAACAAACCGGTACGTAAGCAGGTAAAAATGTGGCCTGAGGGAGCCTCCGATGCTCTTCAAGACTGCTTTGACACAACAAACTGGGAAATGTTTAAGCAGGCAGCCACTTACAACAACCAGACAGACATAGAAGAGTATACAGACACTGTAACCTCTTACATCACCAAGTGCATCGATGATGTGATCCACACAAAAGACATTATCACTCGGGCTAACTGGAAGCCATGGCTGACGGTATGTCCTCAGGCTGCTGAGGGCCAGAGATAAAGCCTACAGAGCTGGGGATGAAGCTGGCATGAGAACAGCGAGAGCCAACCTGTCCCGTGGCATCAAGGAAGCATAAAAGGAATACACTCACAAGATAACCACCCACTTCAAAGACAGCAGGAACGCACAAAGCCTATGGCAGGGCATTCAGGCCATCACGGACTACAAGCCCGCGCCACAGAGCTGTGAGAGCAACATCCCTCTGCTCAACAACCTGAACCGTTTCTTTGCTCGCTTTGAAGCACAAAACAGCACCTGCCCACAGAAGACCCATCCCCCTCCACATGAGCAGCCTCTGTGCCTCTCTGCCGACAGCGTGAAGAGGACACTTGCTGCTATCAACACCCGTAAGGCAACAGGCCCAGACAACATCCCAGGTCGTACGCTGAAGGACTGCGCTGAGGAGCTTAAGTATGTCTTCACAGACATCTTTAACACTTCCCTGAAGCAAGCCATCGTCCCATCATGTTTCAAAGCTGCCACCATCATACCTGTGCCGAAGAAAACTGCTCCATCCCGCTTCAATGACTACCGCCCCGTGGCACTGACACCCATCATCATGAAGTGCTTTGAGCGGCTTGTCATGTCACTCATCAAATCCATTCCCCCCCCACCCTGGACCCCTTCCAGTTTGCATACCGAGCCAAACGGTCCACAGAGGATGCAATCTGCTCTGCCCTCCTGTTGAAGGGTAAAGTGTGGAAGTACAGTCTTGAGCTAGTTGGTCACACTCAGGAGAACGCAGAGGAGTAAGTTTGATGATGGGATTTTTATTTTTCCCAAATAAGGCCAATATTTGGCAATTTGGATAACAAAAATAAACGAAAGAAAAAAATAGAAAAAAAAATACTTTCAATAAATGAAACAAAAAATTGACATGATAGTCAAAAAAACAATACAACAATCGTAGCCGGCAATAATGTTTGACCTTAACAAGTCACCATAGCACAGAGAGCAAATAGGACGCATGTCCTGTCACTTACTGCTCTCCTCATAAACTGACTGACACAGTATAAATAGGCCTGAGAACCACCTCTAAGACTGGCACATACCAACTCAAACCATTGACAGGGGTGTTCCATGTGGCCAACATGAAAAAGCTAACACAGCCATTATAAACCCATCTAATGCACTAGAAATAAATAACGAATATAATTAATCACCATGCTAAATTTGACAGTCAAAATGTATATGAAACAGCAAACAATATTAATTCATTAAACTACGAATCACTTCCGGTTGACCCGGAGGTTTCAACGACATTTAAACTGGACAGTCGCGGCACACATTCTTTATACAAACAAGACGAGACATGACGAAACACCGGTAAGACAAACATAACGCTGTGATAACACATGTATCTATTAAGCTAAATAAACGGAACAGTTAAGACAAAGACATTTGTGTTGCGTGGTTATTTTAACAGAATATGTGACGTGAATAGTAAATGATTGTAAACAGTAAGCGATGTAATGATAGTGGTTGGTAGCATGCAATAAATCACCGTAGTGTTTGATGGTATGTCGACTAGTTAAACAGCTACGGGATTACGGCAGAGGTGTATGATGAATGACAATGTTAACAAAAGATTTTACAACAGTATGGAGGTGAACTGAACACATAGACACGTCAGACAAACACACACAGGTAACAATTACACTCAGTCTCATACTAAAGGTAGCGCCTCGCTACCG
This sequence comes from Alosa sapidissima, assembly GCF_018492685.1. Classification (NCBI taxonomy): domain Eukaryota; kingdom Metazoa; phylum Chordata; class Actinopteri; order Clupeiformes; family Clupeidae; genus Alosa; species Alosa sapidissima. The sequence continues at coordinate 31,668,808 of NC_055974.1, forward strand.
TGACGGTGGGTATGCACCCGTCACACCTCCACCCAACCCACCTGAAAAAAAGAGACTCATACTGTATGTGAGATTGCTGTTTATAGACTTCAGTTCTGCATTCAACACCATAATACCACAACAACTTATCTGCAAACTTGACAAACTGGGACTCAGTACCTACCTCTGCAACTAGCTACTGGACTTCCTCTGTCAGAGGCCTCAAGTAGTACGTGTTGGCAACAATATCTCAAGCAGCATCACACTGAGCACGGGGGCCCCCCAAGGCTGCGTGCTCAGTCCGCTGCTCTTCACCCTGCTGACGCATGACTGCACTGCAACCTACAGCAACAATCACATAGTGAAATTTGCTGATGACACAACTCTGGTGGGTCTCATCACCAAGGGCGACGAGACTCAATACAGGTTGGAGGTCGACCTTCTGACCACGTGGTGCAGGGACAACAACCTCCTGCTGAACGTCAGCAAGACCAAGGAGATTGTTGTTGACTTCCGGAGAGGTCACACCCATAACCTGCCACTGACCATCGACGGTGCTGTGGTGGAGAGAGTGAGCAGCACCAAATTCCTGGGGGTGCACATCAGTGAAGACCTCTCCTGGACCACCAACACTGCATCACTGGCGAAGAAAGCCCAGCACCGCCTCTACTTCCTGCGGAAACTCAGGCGAGCAAGTGCTCCACCAGCCATCATGACCACATTCTACCGAGGCACCATTGAGAGCATCCTCTCCAGCTGTATCGCTGTGTGGGGCGGAAGCTGCACTGAATACAACAGGAAAGCCCTGCAGCGCATAGTGAACACAGCTGGAAGAATTATTGGTGCTTCTCTCCCCTCCCTGAAGGACATTTACACCACCCACCTCACCCGCAAGGCGACCACAATTGTGAGTGATGCAAGTCACCCCGCTCACAATTTGTTTGATCAACTGCCCTCTGGGAAGAGGTACAGAAGCCTGCGCTCCCGCACCACCAGACTCACCAACAGCTTCATACACCAGGCTGTTAGGATGCTGAACTCTCTCCCCCCTCAGCTACATAACATCCTGGACTTTGGACCCACAATGGCTGCCTTGCACTACTCCACTTGTACACTTGCACACTTTGCAACTTGTTGTTGTTGTCCTGTTGTCCTGAAAACACAACACACTTCTGCTGCTCTTACATAACTTGCACCACTATGCCACTTGCTTACTTAGGTCAAACAGAACTACCTCAGCCATTTATTGGCCTGACTTTGCACATTGACTGTCTATGCACAATTGCACAATTTCAACCCAATTTTGCTGCTCTTATTTCTTGTCTTTAAGCGGTAGAGTATACCGCAGCCACCACGCCTGGCAGGAGTTGAGTCCTGCTCCCTCTGTGTGGTGGCTAGCATTGAGTCGCTCCCCTCAGACGTCTTCCATTAAGGGCAGAGCTGCACGGCATGGACCTGTCAACATCATCGGGTTTTCAAGTGGGCACCCCACTTCACTGATGTTTCATCAACAAGCCCACGACACCTCAGTGAGCATCCTGGATCTGCTCCCTCTGCCGATCTGGGGCCTCCTGTGCAACTCTACTCCCTTCCTCTCTGCCCGTCTGGCTTTGCCAACGTTCACTCCGCTTCAGCCACAGCCACCTGGATGAGCGCTCTGCCTGCTTTGAAATGCTGTTCACTAGGCTCTTGCGGGTTGCACCTCTAACCCCAACACTCCCTAGTGCTCTCCAGAGGGACTGTCCTGGGAATCCCCTGCACCTCCCCTGCACCCCACCTCCCCTGCACCTCCCCTGCACCCCACCTCCCCTGCACCCCACCTCACCTCCACTGCACCCCACCTCCACTGGTAGGTTCCAGGATCTCCAGCCCCTCTGCTGGCTCTCTGCGATGAGCGGCTGGTACTTCCCCAACTTGCGCTGATGTGCCTCCTCGATCTTCTCCTCCCAGGGTACCGTTAACTCTATCAAAGTTACCTGCTTTGTTGCAGGAGACCAGAGCACAATATCTGGTCGGAGGCTGGTGCTGGCAATTTCTTCCGGGAACCTGAGTTGCCTACCCAGGTCAACTCTCATTTCCCAGTCCTGTGCCGTGCCAAGGATCCCTGCACACCTGCCCTCCTTTTCCCCTGGCCTGAGAAAGCGGATGAAGCGGGAGCCTTTGGTTGGAGTCTGGGCACCTTCTCCGCTTCCTCTCTCTCTCTAGTCCCTCCGCCAGTTGCGCCATTTCTTCATTGTACGTGCCTTCTTATTTACTTTTTATTGTTTACTTGAATGTTATGTTTGTCTGTGGACTTAATTTTGTAAAATATGTCTTGTCTCCACCGTGGGATAGTGAGAAACGTAATTTCGATCTCTTTGTATGTCTTGGCATGTGAAGAAATTGACAATAAAGCAGACTTTGACTTTGAGGTTAGCACTTAGCCCAAAATACACACCTGCTACCTGTATACACACCTTCTATAGTATAATGTTATAGGCTAGGTTAGCAATTAGCCCAAAATACACACCTGCTATAGCATAGGATAGCTCTCTTCCTATACTTAGCATAACGTTATAGGCTAGGTTAGCACTTCGCCCAAAATACACACCTGCTATAGTATGACGTTATAGGCTAGGTTAGCACTTAGCCCAAAATACACACCTGCTATAGTATGACGTTATAGACTAGGTTAGAATCTTAGATGTAAGTAAGCAGTTATCCCTAAAATACAACACTACTAGTAGGCAGCTAAGGCACACATACAGGTTAGGTTAGCAGCCTTAAATATAAGCCTGCATGCAGTCAAGCACCAAGGACCACTTAACCAATAAAAAAAAACCTCACGGACCACCTAGCTAAAAAAAAAACAAAAAAAAAACAGTAGACCTACTTCAACTGTATATACACAATAGGCCTACTCACTGAACCACCTTGCTAATTGACCTGTCGCTAAGCGCCACCCTGCTGTTTATAGACTTCAGTTCTGCATTCAACACCATAATACCACAACAACTCATCTGCAAACTTGACAAACTGGGACTCAGTACCTACCTCTGCAACTGGCTACTGGACTTCCTCTGTCAGAGGCCCCAAGTAGTACGTGTTGGCAACAATACCTCAAGCAGCATCACACTGAGCACAGGGGCCCCCCAAGGCTGCGTGCTCAGTCCGCTGCTCTTCACCCTGCTGACGCATGACTGCACTGCAACCTACAGCAACAATCACATAGTGAAATTTGCTGACGACACAACTCTGGTGGGTCTCATCACCAAGGGCGACGAGACTCAATACAGGTTGGAGGTCGACCATCTGACCACGTGGTGCAGGGACAACAACCTCCTGCTGAACGTCAGCAAGACCAAAGAGATTGTTGTTGACTTCCGGAGAGGTCACACCCAACACCTGCCACTGACCATCGACGGTGCTGTGGTGGAGAGAGCGAGCAGCACCAAATTCCTGGGGGTGCACATCAGTGAAGACCTCTCCTGGACCACCAACACTGCATCACTGGCGAAGAGAGCTCAGCGCCGCCTGTACTTCCTGCGGAAACTCAGGCGAGCAAGTGCTCCACCAGCCATCATGACCACATTCTACCGAGGCACCATTGAGAGCATCCTCTCCAGCTGTATCGCTGTGTGGGGCGGAAGCTGCACTGAATACAACAGGAAAGCCCTGCAGCGCATAGTGAACACAGCTGGAAGGATTATTGGTGCTTCACTCCCCTCCCTGAAGGACATTTACACCACCCACCTCACCCGCAAGGCGACCAAAATTGTGAGTGATGCAAGTCACCCCGCTCACAATCTGTTTGATCTACTGCCCTCTGGGAAGAGGTACAGAAGCCTGCGCTCCCGCACTACCAGACTCACCAACAGCTTCATACACCAAGCCGTAAGGATGCTGAACTCTCTCCCTCCTCTCCCCCCTCCACCCTCAGCTACATAACATCCTGGACATTGGACCCAAAATGGCCGCCTGCACTACTCCACTTGCACACTTGTACACTTTACAACTGGTGTTGTTGTCCTGAAAACACAACACTTCTGCTGCTCTTACATAACTTGCACCACTATGCCACTTTCTTCTTACTTAGGTCAAACAGAACTACCCAAGCCTTTTATTGGCCTGAATTTGCACTAGTATTTTTATTGACTGTCTATGCACAATTTCAACCACATTTTGCTGCTCTTATTTTTTCATTATTATATGTGCCCTCTTATTTACTTATTTACTTACTTATTTACTTACTTTTTTGTTTACTTGAATGTTATGCTTGTCTGTGGACCAAAATTGGTAAAATATGTCTTGTCTTCACCGTGGGATAGTGAGAAACGTAATTTCGATCTCTTTGTATGTCTGGAACATGTGAAGAAATTGACAATAAAGCTGACTTTGACTTTGACTTTTGAGAACGCTGATGAGCCAATGACAGTCCAGCCTCAACGGGACTCGGACATCAGCTCGGACAACTCCATAGGAAACAACAGGGAGGAGGCATAAAATGACAAATTAATGGTTATTTATGGAGTTTATTAACTCAAAAAACCCAGACGGATAACCATGGTCAAACGTTTTGCATGGGGGACGTGTAATACTGATAGCCGGTACCCCGAGAGGCTAGAAAACGGGGTATATTTTCATCAACTTTAGCCTACAGGAGTCTCTCGCGTTTGCAACAGCTCAACGTAATCTAGGCTACTAAGCCAACGACGTGGGCACAGGTTCCCTGTTAAATCCCAAGATGAAAATGCTCATTAACCAATTACTATATTCTTACTACATCACATATTAACGTAACCTAACATATCTTAGTATCAATCTTCCACTAGCTAGCTAGCTAGCATTAACGTCAGTGGGATTTGCACGGTGATTTGCACGGCTACTCGCCACAACTGCTTGTCCCCTTGTATGTATTTTAAAGTTTTGAATACACCCCTCCATAGTATAAAGTCCCTTTTGATAGCTTCTGGACGTCCTCAAAGCCTGCTTTCATATACTGTCAGCTGCTATTGTCCACAATGTATTTCTAGTCAAGTCTGGTTTGTTTGTCCGAGTTTTCACACGGTAACAATGGGGGGCGGAGCTTAGCGACAGGTCAATGGTCTGTGCACCGTTCTTATTCTGTCAGATGATTCATATGATTTAAACTGGAGTAGCCTACATAGGCAGTGTTGCAGAACTGTTTGGATTTATGTTCAATATTGCAAAACAACTCATCTATATTATATTTTCCCCCGTCTGCTCACAGACCTGGGACAGCTTGCAGACCACACTTTGAGAAACACTGGTATAGAAGATCAACTGCGAGCACAGAGTTATGCACTCACTCATTTATACACCGATGGTGGAGGCCGCCATGGAAGGCACCAGCCAGCACATCAGAAGCAGTTTGGGGTTCAGGGTCTCGTTGCTTAGTGCCACCCTTGGAAGTGCTTTAATTTCACAGAGAGGAAGACAATAAAGACCACCATAGCAACAGTAGCACTACAGAGGAAGACAATAAAGACCACCATAGCAACAGTAGCACTACAGAGGAAGACAATAAAGACCACCATAGCAACAGTGCCCTTACCAAAAAAGGCATACTTAAAGTTCATTTTATTAAGTAAACTTAAGTGCAGTTGAAGTATAATTCACATATTTACTTTAAGTAGTATGTTTATTAGTATACATTTGCTTGTGGTATACGTGTAAATGTACTATTTTAATACTTCTTCGCCTACTTTCAGTTAATAAGAGTAAACTGGTAAGTACTGAGAAGTATACTGTAAATAAACCAGTGGGGATAATAGATATATACTTCTCCACCTTTTAGTTCATTATAGTTTATGTATTTTTAAGGTGTAAAAGTAGTGAAGATTTAGGTGCACTACAAGTGAACTTATAGGTGTACTAATGGTAGAGAGCTGCGTTTATGTAACACTAATCCACTCCTCCAAGCACTCTGCACACTCACACACCAATGGTGCCACGGCGCCAGCTTGCACACACAGACACACACACACACACACACATACACACACACACACACACACCAATGGCACCACGACGCCAGCTTGCTCACACACACACACAGACACACACACAGACACACACACCAATGGCGCCACGACGCCAGCTTGCACATCGGGAGCACTTTTGGGGTAAAGTTGGGCTCGAACCTTCAACCTTCCGGTTCGTGGGTGACATGTTTTCATGTTCATGATAGAATGCTTCAAGTAATTCATCAGTAAACTATAAGTTTAATCGTTTTTATTCTGCCAGTAAGTCCAATACTAGGTTTCCATTCAGGTGTTCTTTTTATACTTGAATCATTCTTTTAACTGTACTTCAAAGCAGTGTTAAGGATCACTAATATAAACACTATTAGTGGACTACACAAAAATTCACAACACTTGAATAAAGAACATGAACAATAAAAAATATTCATCAAAATATTGTATTGAATGTAGTCAACTCAACCCAATTTCAACCCACACACAGTCTAGAATCTGGCCAGCAGCTTCTCAAAGATCAGTCTGGTTTGTAGCTCATGGTTAGTCACTCTTGACGTGTTGTCATTTTGTTGACATACTACAGTAGTACCCACTATTGCCAGCTTCCAAAGTACAGGGTAGTCTGATAGACTTTCATGATGCGTAATTTTACTGACTATGGATGAGTGTGTGTGTGTGTGTGTGTGTGTGAGTAATTTCACAGACTGGATTTTTCTGGGGAATCCGACCCAAGTGAAATGTGATTAATATACATATAAAAATGAGTGTCGTTAAGACCAGTGTAGAGTAGTCAGTTAAGAGCCCTAGCCTGCAAACATTACACCCAGACACACTAAACCCCTGACATACTGCACAAACACACTAATCCTAACACACTACCACAATAACATACTAACACCAGCCATTACACACTACCACCCCAGTAGTGGACCCTACCTGTTCTCTCGCGCGCGTGCGTGCGTATGTGTCTGTGTGTGTGTGCACATGTGTGTGTGTGTGTGCATGTGTGTGTGTGTGTGTGTGTGTGTGCCCTACCTGTCCTCTTGCGTCTCTGTTTGGGCTGAAGGGAGAAGATGACCATCAGTGCTCCCATAGCTCTGCGCGTCTGATGCCCGGTTCTAGACTCACACGTGTGTTCTCTGGTTCTGCTTCTCTGATGCCTGGTTCTAGACTCACACGTGTGTTCTCTGGTTCTGGTTCTCTGATGCCTGGTTCTAGACTCACACGTCTGTTCTCTGGTTCTGGTTCTCTGATGCCTGGTTACATGCTACGCGTTACGCGTGCCTCTTACACACACACGCTGGCTCTCGGGTGAACACACACACACACACACACACACACACACACACACACACACACACACACACAGCCCTCTTTCAGCTTCTGTTCATCCAATGACACTCTCACACTCTCCTCCTCTACTTCTCTCTGTGCGCTCTCTCTGTCTCTCTCTCTCTCCTCCACTCTCTCTGTGCTCTCTCTCTCTCTCCTCCACTCTCTCTGTGCTCTCTCTCTCTCTCTCCTCCACTCTCTCTGTGCTCTCTCTCTCTCTCCCTCTCCTCTACTTCTCTCTGTGCGCTCTCTCTCTCCTCCACTCTCTCTCTCCTCCACTCTCTCTCCTCCTCTACTTCTCTCTCTCTCTCCTTCACTCTCTCTCTCCTACACTCTCTCTGTGCTCTCTCTCTCTCTCCTCCACTCTCTCTGTGCTCTATCTCTCCTCCACTCTCTCTGTGCTCTCTCTCTCTCTCCCTCTCCTCTACTTCTCTCTGTGCGCTCTCTCTCTCCTCCACTCTCTCTGTGCACTCTCTCTCTCCTCCACTCTCTCTCCTCCTCTACTTCTCTCTCTCTCTCCTTCACTCTCTCTCTCCTCCACTCTCTCTGTGCACTCTCTCTCTCCACTCTATCATTCTTCCCACTCCACCTCTTTGCTCTTTTCCAAATCCTCTCTCACTCTAGCTGTCTTCCTACACCCCTCTATCTCCCTCCCTCCCTCCCTCCCTCTCTTCCTCCATACATCTCATTCTATGATTCAGCCCACTCCTCCCTCTCCCTCTAGTGTTCATTTCGTCAGACGAGACGAGAGGAAATATGTTCGTCAACGACCTTTTTTTTCATGATTAAGACGAGACGATGACGAGACGGCAGTAATGTCCTGAAACACTGACTAAGACTATCTTAAGATGCATTATTGTTGACGAAAAAAGACGAGACTAAAATGTTTTGCATGAAATAAAAACTAAGATAAAATCTCTCTTCATTTTCGTCTATAAAATGAGAAGACAGAATATCTAGCTGTTACGTTTTCAAAATATTCCGAATGAGTTCATACGCAACAGCTTTCCTGTAGGCTAGTCTGCGTGCTGTTGCTGCAACCCTGTGGCTGCAACACGAAACTACATGGAACAAGAACACTGGAGATTTCTGCCAGAGTTAAGCTAACTACCTAAGCTTTATGCCACAATGCTACATACCCAGAAGTTGAAGCTTCTCTCATACAAATTAACATCCCCCAGAATGTCCATACGAAAATGTTCATCATGTAATGTCAACTATTTAACTAGTTAGACTGATGATGCAAAATTTGCTAGCAAGTAAGCTAATATGGAAAGTTCGCTATCAAGTTAGCTATGGCTAAGATGGAGAGTCTGTTTGGGGAATGTGTTGTGTTTGGGCGCATATCGCCATCTAGCGAGGCGGAGTAAAACATTAATACTTTTTTTTTTTTTAAACTGGCATATCTTACATAGACAGTGTTGCAGAACTGTTTTTACATACAAGTTGGTTCAATATTGCAAACAACTCATATATATTATATTTTACCACGTCTGCTCGCGGACTACTTGGGATAGCTTACCACCAGTGATCCCCGGACCACACTTTGAAACACTGGTCTACGAATATGACAGTGGTCCAGTCAAATCTTTTACTGTCTATGGTCAAATCCCAGCCGAGCTATAACTGTAGCTTGACTCACCTGTGCATGTAAACATACTGACTGACAAAAAATCAGAATGAGTAATTATAACAGACGAGTAGCCCTGTTGACACACAATATTGTTGGAAAATTGAGATGTGTAAAACAATATTTGACTCAAATGGTAATCAGAAATAATTTGTTATAAAAAAAGAAGACTAAAATGTTTTGACTAAAACTTTTCTTTTGACTAAAACTAGACTAAAATGATGAGACTTTTAGTCGACTAAAACTTGACTAACAAAACTCCTCCCTCTCTCTCTCTCTCTATTTTATAAGTGGCTGATGGTGTTTGTCTCTGTGTGTGTGTGTGTGAGGCCCAACTAGAGAACTGTGGAGTGTGTGTGTGTGTGTGTGAGAGAGAGAGAGAGGGAGAGTTGAGTGCATTAATAGAAGCTGCTCAGACTGTACAGGACTACTGCCACACTTTCAACAGGGCAGAGAAAGAGGGAGGATAGAGAAAACACAGAAAGAGAGAGGGAGGGAGTGAGAGGGAGAGAGAGGTAAAGAGAGAGAGAGAAAGGAACGAGGGAGAGAGCTGCTGAGTATTGTATTAGTTCACACAGTGTACGGTAATGATCGCAGTACTAGAGTAAATACGGTAATGATAGCAGTACTAGAGTAAATACGGTAATGATAGCAGTACTAGAGTAAATACCGTAATGATCGCAGTACTAGAGTAAATACGGTAATGGTATTGGCCACTCTCGCCACTTTCTGTATTAGAACTGAAGCACGAAGTAAACTGCACTTACTGTGGCTCTGTATCTCCGTGTGCTATTTTTCATGCCCAAATACTACAAGTATATTCAATTCTGCCACACCCTGAGAGAACAATCAATAACAATAATTCATAGGTGTTCATAGGAGCATGCACACACTCTCTCTCACACACACACTGGTCAACTCTAAACTCCACTTCCTAAGGAAGCGGAGAAAGTCTAGTGTGCCTACAGCAGATGTGCTGCCCATGTAGGCTTCGTCCGGCCCACTCTAGAGTGATGTGCTGCCCATGTAGGCTTCGTCCGGCCCACTCTAGAGTGATGTGCTGCCCATGTAGGCTTCGTCCGGCCCACTCTAGAGTGATGTGCTGCCCATGTAGGCTTCGTCCGGCCCACTCTAGCGTATGCCACTCCAGCTTGGCATGGAGACCTGACTCAAGCAATGACTGAAAAGATGTGTCCAAAAACGAGCCCACTAACTACCCTCCAGGAGAGAATCATCCAACCTGCTTGAATCCCATTTCAGACTAGACACCCCAATGGACACAACTCAATAATGGGCACAACTGCAGACTTCCCTATAGCCCCAACTCGAGTAGCGAGACCTGCCTTAAAGGACTCTGACTGGCTGCCGAATGGCGAGCTCTACCTTAAGGAAATGCAAACATAGAACTGGCATGCATCATGGTCGGCCTCGTCTCATTGGGCAATGTACTGCTGTAGATCGGTGCAGAACTGTGAATGATCAAAACAATGTAAATGATCAAAACAATGTGAATGATTAGTGCAGAACTGTGAATGATTAGTGCAGAACTGTGAATGATCAAAACAATGTGAATGATCGGTGAAAACTGTGAATGATCAAACCAATGTGAATGATCAAAACAATGTGAATGATCAAAACAATGTGAATGATTAGTGTAGAACTGTGAATGATCAAACCAATGTGAATGAATTAAATGGGTTGAAATGAGCTGAAATGGGTTATTTACCGACGTTTTGCCGAAACAAACAGCAAGATTACAGTCACTGCCTGCTGAAGTGATGAATTCCCACAGCAGTCTGTGTGTGTGTGTGTGTGTGTGTGTGTGTGTGTGTGTGTGTGTGTGTGTGTGTGTGTGTGTTGTGCGTGTGTGTGTGTGTGTGTGTGTGTGTGTGTGTGTGTGTGTGTGTGTGTGTGTGTGTGTGTGTGCGTATAATGATGGATTCCCACAGCAGTCTGTGTGTGTGTGTGTGTGTGTGTGTGTGTGTGTGTGTGTGTGTGTGTGTGTGTTGTGCGTATAATGATGGATTCCCACAGCAGTCTGTGTGTGTGTGTGTGTGTGTGTGTGTGTTGTGCGTGTAATGATGGATTCCCACAGCAGGTGTGTGTGTGTGTGTGTGTGTGTGTGTGTGTGTGTGTGTGTGTGTGTGTGTGTGTGTGTGTGTGTGTGTGTGTGTGTGTGTGTGTGTGTGTGTGTGTGTGTGTTGTGCGTGTAATGATGGATTCCCACAGCAGTCTGTGTGTGTGTGTGTGTGTGTGTGTGTGTGTGTGTGTGTGTGTGTGTGTGTGTTGTGCGTGTAATGATGGATTCCCACAGCAGTCTGTGTGTGTGTGTGTGTGTGTGTGTGTGTGTGTGTGTGTGTGTGTGTGTGTGTGTGTGTGTGTGTGTGTGTGTGTGTGTGTTGTGCGTGTAATGATGGATTCCCACAGCAGTCTGTGTGTGTGTGTGTGTGTGTGTGTGTGTGTGTGTGTGTGTGTGTGTGTGTGTGTGTGTGTGTGTGTGTGTGTGTGTGTGTTGTGCGTGTAATGATGGATTCCCACAGCAATCTGCATTAATCAGCAGCGTTGTGCTACTCAAAGACAAACACTTGTTTACTTCTGTCAGAAACACCACTGGAGCCTGTTATTGCCTCTTCCTAATCAGACTCCTCAACACACAGATGGCAAGGCAGCAGCAGCGGAACTCAGAGTGACTCAGACTCTGAGTAGATTAGGAGGAGAGAGAGAGAGAGAGAGAGAGGCGTTTTTGTGCAGAAGAAGAGAGAGAGACTCTGTGGAGAGGAGGAAAGAGTGACCATCTCTCTGTGGAGAGGAGGAGAGGAAAGAGTGACCATCTCTCTGTGAAGAGGAGGAGGAGGAGGAAAGAGTGCATATCTCTGAAGAGGAGGAGGAGAGGAAAGAGTGCATATCTCTGTGTGGAGGAGGAGGAGAGGAAAGAGTGCACATCTCTCTGTGAAGAGGAGGAGAGGAAAGAGTGCATATCTCTGTGTGGAGGAGGAGGAGAGGAAAGAGTGCATATCTCTCTGTGAAGAGGAGAGGAAAGAGTGCATATCTCTGTGTGGAGGAGGAGGAGAGGAAAGAGTGCACATCTCTGTGTGGAGGAGGAGGAGAGGAAAGAGTGCATATCTCTGTGTGGAGGAGGAGAGGAAAGAGTGCATATCTCTGTGAAGAGGAGGAGGAGAGGAAAGAGTGCATATCTCTCTGTGGAGGAGGAGGAGAGGAAAGAGTGCATATCTCTCTGTGAAGAGGAGGAGGAGAGGAAAGAGTGCATATCTCTGTGTGGAGGAGGAGGAAAGAGTGCATATCTCTGTGTGGAGGAGGAGGAGAGGAAAGAGTGCATATCTCTGTGTGGAGGAGGAGGAGAGGAAATAGTGCATATCTCTGAAGAGGAGGAGGAGAGGAAAGAGTGCATATCTCTGTGTGGAGGAGGAGGAGAAAGAAGAGAGGTTGAGATGTAGGAATGGGGGTAGAGAGGGATGGAGAGAGGGATGGAGAGAGGGATGGAGAGATGGAAAGAGAGGGATGGAGAGAGGGATGAAGAGAGGGATGGAGAGAGGGAAAGAGAGGGATGAAGAGAGGGATGGAGAGATGGAAGGGCAAACATCACACACACACACACAGGAGGATAAGAGCGTCAACTAGGAGTAGGGCGTAAACATCCCCCCCCACACACACACACGCGAGAGAAGGGCATAAACCCCTACAAACATGAGAGGAGAAGCACGTAACCCCCCCCCCCCTCCCACGCGCACACACACACAGACGAGAGTAGGGCATAAACATCCCTCACACACACACATGAAATATTCCTTTTTATTTCAACATGTCCCACGGCTGCTTTTGCAAAACATCACCTTCCTCCATTCAGTACACGTGTACTTGGAAGTGTGTGTGTGTGTGTGTGTGTGTGTTTGTGTGTGTGTTTGCTTCCTCCTGTGGAATCCACTGCCTAACTCCATCAAAAATGCTCAGACAACCGACAGCTTCAAGACCAGATTAAAGACTAGTTTATTCTCTAATGCACTTTCTTAGCTGATGAAATGTATTTTTAATACATTTTGAATGTATTGTATTCCTTTAATTCATTTTACCACTTTTACTATATTACTATACTATACAGCATGGGGTTTCACTACAACATGGGGTTTCACTACAACATGGGGTTTCACTACAACATGGGGTTTCACTACAGCATGGGGTTTCACTACAAAATGGGGTTTCACTACAACATGGGGTTTCACTACAGCATGGGGTTTCACTACAACATGGGGTTTCACTACAGCATGGGGTTCACTACAGCATGGGGTTTCACTACAGCATGGGGTTTCACAGCTACAACATGGGGTTTCACAGCTACAACATGGGGTTTCACTACAGCATGGGGTTTCACAGCTACAACATGGGGTTTCACTACAACATGGGGTTTCACTACAACATGGGGTTTCACAGCTACAACATGGGGTTTCACAGCTACAACATGGGGTTTCACTACAGCATGGGGTTTCACAGCTACAACATGGGGTTTCACTACAACATGGGGTTTCACTACAACATGGGGTTTCACTACAGCATGGGGTTTCACAGCTACAGCATGGGGTTCACTACAGCATGGGGTTTCACTACAACATGGGGTTTCACTACAGCATGGGGTTTCACTACAACATGGGGTTTCACAGCTACAGCATGGGGTTTCACAGCTACAGCATGGGGTTTCACTACAGCATGGGGTTTCACAGCTACAGCATGGGGTTTCACTACAACATGGGGTTTCACTACAGCATGGGGTTTCACTACAACATGGGGTTTCACAGCTACAGCATGGGGTTCACTACAACATGGGGTTTCACAGCTACAACATGGGGTTTCACAGCTACAGCATGGGGTTTCACTACAACATGGGGTTTCACTACAACATGGGGTTTCACTACAGCATGGGGTTTCACAGCTACAGCATGGGGTTCACTACAGCATGGGGTTTCACTACAACATGGGGTTTCACAGCTACAGCATGGGGTTTCACTACAGCATGGGGTTTCACTACAACATGGGGTTTCACTACAACATGGGGTTTCACAGCTACAGCATGGGGTTTCACTACAGCATGGGGTTTCACTACAACATGGGGTTTCACTACAGCATGGGGTTTCACAGCTACAACATGGGGTTTCACTACAACATGGGGTTTCACTACAGCATGGGGTTTCACTACAGCATGGGGTTTCACTACAGCATGGGGTTTCACAGCTACAGCATGGGGTTTCACAGCTACAGCATGGGGTTTCACTACAGCATGGGGTTTCACAGCTACAGCATGGGGTTTCACTACAACATGGGGTTTCACTACAACATGGGGTTTCACAGCTACAGCATGGGGTTTCACTACAACATGGGGTTTCACTACAGCATGGGGTTTCACAGCTACAACATGGGGTTTCACTACAACATGGGGTTTCACTACAGCATGGGGTTTCACTACAGCATGGGGTTCACTACAGCATGGGGTTTCACTACAACATGGGGTTTCACAGCTACAACATGGGGTTTCACTACAGCATGGGGTTTCAGGGGTTTCCATCAAAAGTGAAACAGACAGCCATCTTTCCCATTGAGGCGGTGGTAGTGTAGTGGTTAAGGAGCTGGGCTAGCGTGCAGTAGCCTGAAACTTGTCGGTTCAATTCCCGGCTTCCACCGTCGTGCCCTTGAGCAAGGCACTTAACCCCAAGTTGCTCCGGGGACAATGTGATCCCTTGTAATATAGCTGACATATGTAAGTCACTTTGGTAAAGAAGTGTCTGCTAAATGTAATGTAATGCAGCGTTTCTTAAACTGTGGGTCGCGACTGCCAGGTGGGGCGCGAACTGACGTGAAAAACAGGAGTTTTTTATTTATTTTTTTTATCTGTAGCCTGGGCCCAGGTAGCACCCGATGCACAATGGACGCACTGTGTTCAGGGAAGCGCTCGTGTCAAGGAAGCTTATTAGTCCTGACCTACATGAGATTTTGAACGTTGTTGTGAGAGTGGTTAATTTCATCAAAACCCAGCCCTTAAAAGCGCGTCTATTCTCCGCACTTTGCGAAGAGATGGTAGCTGACCAAAAGGCTGTACTGTTTCAAGGTAGCTTTCCCGAGGTAGCCTAAAGTGCTGTCGCGCGTGTTTGAGCTCCGAGTCTTGGAGGAAGAGCGCATGTTTGAATCTGCAAGCACGTTCACTAATGAACATTTCTTGACGAAGCTGGCCTATCTTAGCGATATAATTTATATATGTCTTAGCGATACATTTAAGTTAAATGTCCAGTTAAAAGGCAAAGACAAGCACCTACCTCACCTAGCAAATAAGATTACTACATTCACGAAAAAAAACTTGAGTATGGGACAGGCGCCTCGATCGCGACAGTATTATGCCTTTGAGATTTCTGAGCGAAATCGCGCTGAAACGTCTGATTGGGAGCCACTCTTGTGATCCCATGTATTAAACAGTAGGCCTACATCACATCCCTGCAAAGTTTATTTCAAAAATATTTCTCAACCAGCAGTGCTCAGTATGACTGGATTATGGATCCATTTAATGCAGCATGTTGGTATTTCGTTGAATATATTGTACAATGCTGTAAAATGGCCTATGCTTCCTAATATGTTGCTGGAAAACAGAAATATGTGTGTTATGTATTTATTTATTATTATATCTGCAGCACCAGCTGATTTTAACTCTGTTGAAGAGGATTTAGAACTTGTCATTATTTCAATAAATTTGACAAGTTTAAGCTTGACCTACCACTTTCTTAGAGCGATGAGGGACAGGTGGGGCTCGAGAATGCCCCCTTGATCAAAGTGGGGAATGAAAGAAAAAGTTTGAGAACCACTGATGTAATGTAATGTAATGTAATGTAATGTAATGTAATCAATATGATGCTAGCTTGCTTCCCCATTGGAATCAATGGTATGATGCTAGCTTGCTTTCCCATTGGGATCAATGATATGATGCTAGCTTGCTTTCCCATTGGGATCAATGATATGATGCTAGCTTGCTTGCTAGGGGCGTGATGCAGAGAAACTGCTCTGTATGACGAAACGCCAGTTGTTAGTGATTGAGTCAAAGAAACGCCAGTTGTTAGTGATTGGTTCAAAGGACCTCAAATCATTTTAAAATTCAAACAAGTGTCCACCCACCAGGAAGAATATGTTTGCCAATGAAGCCGGGCCAGACTCTTTGCCCAAGAGGATCATAGCAGAACGTAGTCCAGAGTGTGGTTAATGAGGCTAGAATGCAAATGAAACACCCCCCTGAAGTCGCACACACACAGCCCACACTCCCTCCCCTCCCACACACAAAAAAAACACATGTGCACGCGCACACACACACACACACACACACTCTGCAGCAGGGTTAATCCTGTACATCAACATCTACATGTATGCTCTAAGCCTGGGTTTTAGTGGTTCAGGCAATAGTCATCTCACGACTCGACTACTGCAATGCCCTCCTGACAGGTCTCCCAGCCTGCGCAGTGAAACCACTTCAGATGATCCAGAACGCGGCGGCGCGCCTGGTCTACAACCAACCCAAAAGGGCACATGTTACCCCGCTGCTCATCCAGCTACACTGGCTACCTATGGCGGCCC
Organism: Alosa sapidissima; assembly: GCF_018492685.1. NCBI lineage: Eukaryota > Metazoa > Chordata > Actinopteri > Clupeiformes > Clupeidae > Alosa > Alosa sapidissima. The sequence continues at coordinate 31,685,344 of NC_055974.1, forward strand.
GCATCAAATTCAAGGCTCTAACGCTTGCCTACAAAGTAGTCTCCGGTTCTGCTCCCACCTACTTGAATGCCCTCATACAGACATACGCTACCTCCAGACCGCTGCGCCCCTCAGACGAACGACGTCTAGCTCTACCACCGGTACGCTCAAGCCAATCCAAACTTTTCTCATCTGTTGTTCCTCGTTGGTGGAACACACTGCCAGTTCCTACAAGGGCAGGGACATCCTTCTCCATTTTCAAAAAACTCCTGAAGACCCAGCTCTTTAGAGAACATCTCCTGTCATAGCAACACTTACAACAAGTCTTACTGATCCTAGCACTCACCAGCCGTCTTAAACTGACAAGTAACTGTTAAAAAACAGCACTCACTGATGCATTTATTCTTACTGTACTCTAATGTTTTTAAATTGTCCTAAAATTGTTGAGAATTGCTCTAAAACTTAAACTGTTTACCGTGTTGTTAGTCGCTTTGGCTAAAAAAGCATCAGCCAAATGTAATGTAATGTAATGTAGTGTGTGTGTGTGTGTGTATAGTTGTGCTGGCATATAACCCATGAGATGGTTAAGCAATACATATTCATACATGTGTAAGGTTTGGCATACATCCTCATTTAAATGCACATTTAAGCTCCCCATGCTCATCAATCATTACCATTTATCCATTACGCACACGCACACACACATTTAAATGCACATTTAAGCTCCCCATTCTCATCAATCATCATTACCATCTATCCATTACACCACACTCCACACACGCACACACACACTACCACCACCCCCCCCCCCCCCCCACACACACACACACATTTAAATGGACATTTAAAGGAGAATTCCGGTGTGATTTTGACCTAAAGTGTGTTGAAACATGATACCGAGTGTGAACGTATGTCTCATAGCTCATTTCGGCTTGTCCCCTGCACTCAGAAATCTGGCACTAGTTGGCCAATGCTACCAACAGTTTTTCGATGGGGGTGCCTCGGGCATCAGCCTAGCCATGCAAATAAATCATTGTTTTACACCATTTACGAGGCTCAAAGTAGCTCCATACTTCATTAGTAGACTTCCGAGGGCCCAGGGTAGTTAGACATGGGAGAGTGGGGTAGTTAGACATGGGTGTCTTCAACACCAGACCCGCTCAGCTAAAGAAGAGGATTCATTATTCAATTATTCATAACTCATCTTGTGCTGGTGGAAATGGAGTGGATCGGAGGTGTTCCGTCAGGATAAACAAACAAACAAACAAACAGTACAGTACTGTAAACACAGAAAAGTGCTGCAAACACAATAATGTGCTGTAAACACAAAGTAAATTGCTGCAAACACAGTAAAGTCAGAGACGGTTGATAAAGCGAGACGATTCATAAGAGGGTAAATTCTGGCACGTTGTGACGTGGGGTTCGAAGCTGTCACGCCCATTTAGGAGTCTAGCGGAAGGTCCAGTGTCTATGTATTCCTATGGGAGAAATTAACATTTTCACGGAATATGACCAATCCCTTAGCCCTACATTCAGCGATGTAAGTTTTGAACCCATTTTCTACAAGCCACATGTCTCCCTAACATTCCGACATTCAAATTGTATTTTCCAACGAAACAAATAAAGACAAAAATAGCTTTGTTTGTGATCTGTCACTGTCTCCTCAAAGCTCTGGTGCACAGCCACCTGTTCTCAGAGCTCAGAGATGTTTGATAAACTAACCTAACATATTTTTTGCTAGAACTAGTAGACTACCACAAAGCTGCTGAACGTATGTTATTTCAGGTTTGTTTGCAACAATATATAAGTTTAACCAAAGTCCTTAGCTGCTAGCTAGCTAGCGAACATTTTCATTCACTTTCCGTTTACTGTGTAACTGAGCTAGCTAGCTCGGTTAACAGGGCAAAATTAAATTATTCATTCCGTGTCCGAAAGAGTGTTTCATTGGCATCACACACAAACAATGACTGTAAAATAGCATACACAATTATATTTATATGTTATTATTGCTTATTCAGAGAAAAGTTTATGTTTTGATATGCCTATTTAGGAGTCCGGAACTAGTGCCATTTTGTTCCATTGGTGAATCGTTTTATGATTCATCTTAGTTAACTATCTTTGGTAAAGTGCTGCAAACACAGTAAAGTGCTGCAAACACACAGTAAAGCGCTGCAAACACAGTAAAGTGCTGTAAACACACAGTAAAGTGCTGCAAACACAGTAAAGTGCTGCAAACACACAGTAAAGTGCTGTAAACACACAGTAAAGTGCACAGTAAAGTGCTGCAAACACAGTAAAGTGCTGCAAACACACAGTAAAGCGCTGCAAACACAGTAAAGTGCTGTAAACACACAGTAAAGTGCTGCAAACACAGTAAAGTGCTGCAAACACACAGTAAAGTGCTGTAAACACACAGTAAAGTGCACAGTAAAGTGCTGCAAACACAGTAAAGTGCTGCAAATACACAGTCGCCTTGATCCTACAGGCATGCATGAGGTTCACCTGAACAGCTGTCCCAGACTGCACTGATAATCAATAATCGAATCACCTAGTTCACCTGTCAATCACCCTGTCCCATCCACACTATCTAAAACAGACCCACCTCTGCTCGGTGTTCAAAGCAGTTAGCAGCACTTCATTCAGTCCGTCTAGTTAACAGACCCACTGACTTTGTCTAGTTAACAGACCCTCTGACTCTGTCTAGTTAACAGACACTTGCTGACTCCGTCTAGTTAACAGACCCACTGACTCCGTAGTTAACAGACACTTGCTGCCTCCGTCTAGTTAACAGACACTTGCTGACTCCGTCTAGTTAACAGACCCACTGACGCCGTCTAGTTAACAGACACTTGCTGACTCTGTCTAGTTAACAGACACTTGCTGCCTCCGTCTAGTTAACAGACCCACTGACTCCGTCTAGTTAACAGACACTTGCTGACTCTGTCTAGTTAACAGACCCTTGCTGCCTCTGTGTAGTTAACAGACCCTTGCTGCCTCTGTGTAGTTAACAGACACTTGCTGCCTCTGTGTAGTTAACAAACCCTTGCTGCCTCTGTGTAGTTAACAGACCCTTGCTGACTGTGTGTAGTTAACAGACACTTGCTGCCTCCCTCATTCACAACAACACGAGGAGCTCTGTTGTCTTCAGTAGACTTACCACTTACACTCAAAACAAGCTTGAGGCAGTGCCTGTGTGTGTGTGTGCGAGAGGGGGGGATGATTTTGAATAAGTTTGTAAACCCCCCCCCCCCCCCAAAAAAAAATGAACGAACTATTCATAGCCTAGTAATGTCATGGCTAATAATACCCTATATTATTTTTGCCACCTTTGTAACATTTTAGTTTTAGTTTACCGTGGTGTATGACTTTAAACAGCGAGTGTGCTTGGTATGATGATCAGCTCCTCTAATGCAGGGTAGGACTACGTTTTTACAAGCATACAAATTCACCTTGTTCTTGCCCCATCTGAAATGACTTCTCTACTTTTGCTGCCTCCATCCTTTCTGTATTTGTTGTGTAAAAAAACGTTGTAGCCTATATGATGGCACTGAAGTCTTAAGTTAGGGAATTGGCTAACAGTGTTAGTTGGTAACCAAATAGCCTACACATTGCGCTACACGTTGCGTAGGCTACGTGCATTCTCTCCTGCTGATTTGCGTTCAGTAGCCAAGTGCGTAATATTGCAAAAGTTGAAAAAATAAATGTGTTTATTGTAGCCTACAGAAAATAAATAGCCCATCATACTGTCAGTTAATTGCCTACAGTGCAGTGAAGAGTTTGGAGAGTAAAGTTATAGGGCAACTTGAAGTTTTATGAAAATAATTTACGAACCAGAACATAAAGACCATGAAGCTTCTATTTCTTGCAGCTGTTAAAACACCCGCTAGATAGTTGAAATACCCACCAACATTCGTTTTTGCAGTACAAATTATTTCTAAAAGTTATTTGTCTACTACTGGCTGATTTATCAAACGAGTGCTTTCTCGTTCGTCCTCCGCAAACTACAGGTGTTTCGGTAGAGAGCCATTGAATAAGCGATGCCAAGCAATTTCTGTAACACGTTTTGTGACATTCAGCAAATATCTGCTCATTTAATGTAAGTTCCTTCGGACAATTAGGCCTACGTTCTACTCTACGCGCAGTTGTCCTCCATCTCAGTTGCATCAGTTTTCTAATTTTGAAGGTTCTAAAACATTATTATGCTGAATCCTTCTCGTTTTCTTTCATTTGTCCAGCTAACTTTTCCATTGAACCTAGCCATTTATGATGGATTACACACTCGACATTCTGAAATGTCCTGCACGATCAAGGCCAAATTAAGTTATCACGCAGCCACTGTGTCAGCAGCATGAGTGCTGACGGTGACGGTGCGTTTCTGATGTCAGATTATTATATAGGCTAGCCTACTAGACCGTTCTCACGTTGCAGCGCTTTACTTATATGAAGTAGCATTAATCAATATGAAGGGCAGAGGGGGATAAATGTTGTCCCCCCCGACGATAAAAATAATTTAGCAGAGGTAGGGATAGGAAAACCAGAGGGGGGGAAATCCTCACCATCCCCCCCTACAAATCTCACCCTGTGTGCGCCTGTGTGTATGTGCGTGTGTGTGTGTGTGTGTGTGCGCCTGTGTATGTGTGTGTGTGTACGTGTGCGAGTGCACTAATCTACACAGAACAGAAATCAGTTGTAATTCACTAAGTCACCACTGGGTGACACCAAAGCCTACACATTTCCCAATGAGGGGGCTGGAAGTGGAGGCAGAGACTTTCTAATGAGGAGAGAGCATTGGAAAACACACAACACAATACAGCACAGCACAGCACAACACAGCACAACACAACTCAACCTCTACAGATTACCCACATCTTCTACAGATTACCCACATCCCCTTCAGATTATCCACATCTTCTTCAGATTACCCACATCTTCTACAGATTACCCACATCCCCTTCAGATTATCCACATCTTCTACAGATTACCCACATCCCCTTCAGATTATCCACATCTTCTACAGATTATCCACGTCTTCTCAACAACACAACACAACACAACACAAAGCATCTGGTGCTCTTGAATAGAATAGAATAGAATAGAATCTTTATGCATATATCAGATATCAGATCTTCAGTGCAGAATAAAAAAGAGAAAAACAGAAAAGTAAAACAGGAATAAATTAATGAAATAAATAGTGGAGGATAAAATAAGCAATATATACATAATTTGATCATCTGCCATCATAGCGCAAGCAATATATACATCATTTGATCATCTGCCATCATAGCGCAAGCAATATATACATCATTTGATCATTTACCATCATAGCGCACACACACTTTATGTATTCAGGGACCTGATGGTCCAGGGAAAGTAACTCTTTATAATCCTATTTGCCCTGCTCTTTATAAGTGTCCTGCTCTTTATAAGTCTATTTGTCCTGCTCTTTATAAGTCTATTTGTCCTGCTCTTTATAAGTGTCCTGCTCTTTATAAGTCTATTTGTCCTGCTCTTTATAAGTGTCCTGCTCTTTATAAGTGTCCTGCTCTTTATAAGTCTATTTGTCCTGCTCTTTATAAGTGTCCTGCTCTTTATAAGTGTCCTGCTCTTTATAAGTCTATTTGTCCTGCTCTTTATAAGTGTCCTGCTCTTTATAAGTCTATTTGTCCTGCTCTTTATAAGTGTCCTGCTCTTTATAAGTCTATTTGTCCTGCTCTTTATCAGTGTCCTGCTCTTTATAAGTGTCCTGCTCTTTATCAGTCTATTTGTCCTGCTCTTTATAAGTCTATTTGTCCTGCACCTGAGGCACCTGTAGCGGAACAGTGACCAGTGCAGAGA
>NC_055974.1:31693657-31761157 GCF_018492685.1 Alosa sapidissima
GAGAGACATTTCTTGTGGTTACTTACACACACATGCACGCACATACAGATTACCCACGTCTTCTATAGATTACCTAGAGTACCAACATCCCCTCCAGATTACCCAAAATCTACAGAATACCCACATCTTTCACAGATAACCCACATCTTATACTGATTACCCACATCTTCTTCAGATTATCCACATCTTCTACAGATTTCCCACATCTTCTACTGATTACCCACATCTTCTACAGATTATCCACATCTTCTATCACAGATTACACACATCTTCTACAGATTACCCACATCGATCACAGATTACCCACATCTTCTTCAGATTATCCGTATCTCCTCCATAACTAACTGCACTCTTCTCTATGTAAAGAGCACACACACACACACACACACACACACACACACACACTATAGCTAAGTGCACTCTTCTCTATGTAGAGTACAGGACCCAAATAAGACACCTGCAGTGATAAATGTGGGAGGTCACCGAGAGGAGTTCCAGACAAACCGCTAAAAATACACTAGATATGGAACACTCTCTCTCTCACACACACACACACACCACACACCACACACACACACACACACACACATACACACACACACACACACACCACACACACCACACACACACACACACACACAGTCTAACAGGCAGGTAGACACGCACACACACACACACACACTGCACACACCTAATATACTCACTGACTAGAGCTAGAGCTAGTGTTAATCACATCAAACACTCCAAACACAGGACACGGGTAAAGACACTGAGGTAGCCCCTCCTCCCTTTGGGGAGACCCATACTGTCCAGCTATGTCCTCCATACACACACACACACACACACACACACACACTCACACTCTCGCTCACACAGACACATAGTCACACACTCTCACACACACTCAGTCCTACTCTTGGATAGGGTTTAGGGGAGTTTGATGCAGTGATGCACAAGAAGTTTCCAGGGCGATCAAGGACATCCAAAGAGGATAATAAAAGTTTGTGGGTCTGTGTGTGTGAGAGAGAGGGGTGTGTATGTGTGTGTGTGTGTGTGTGTGTGTGTGAGATAGAGAGGTGTGTGTGTGTGTCTGTGTGTGGTGTGTGTGTGAGAGAGAGAGAGGTGTGTGTGTGTGTGTGTGTGAGAGAGAGAGAGAGGGGTGTGTGTGTGTGAGGTGTGTGTGTGTGTGTCTGTGTGTGGTGTGTGTGTGTGAGAGAAAGAAGGGTATTAGTATATTTACTCTTTTGATCCCGTGAGGGAAATTTGGTCTCTGCATTTATCCCAATCCGTGAATTAGTGAAACACACTCAGCACACAGTGAATACACAGTGAGGTGAATCACACACTAATCCTGGCGCAGTGAGCTGCCTGCAACAACAGCGGCGCTCAGGGAGCAGTGAGGGGTTAGGTGCCTTGCTCAAGGGCACTTCAGCTGTGCCTACTGGTCGGGGTTCAAACCGGCAACCCTCCGGTTACAAGTCCGAAGCACTAACCAGTAGGCCACGGTGTGTGGTGTGTATGTGTGTGTGTGTGTGAGAGAGAGACAGAGAAAGGGGTGTGTGTGTGTGTGTAAGAGAGAGGGGTGTGTGTGTGTGTATGTGAGGTTTGTGTGTGAGGTTTGTGCGTGTGTGTGTGTGTGTGTGTGTGTGTGTGAGAGAGGGGTGTGCATGTGAGAGAGGAGTGTGTGTGTATGTGAAGTGTGTGTGTATGTGAGGTGTGTGTATGTGTGTGTGTCTGCTAGATGTCCATTACCCCCTGGTCTCATTCCTGAGAGGTGTGTGTGTGTGTGTGTGTATGTGAGAGGTGTCTGTGTGTGTATGTGAGAGGTGTGTGTGTATGTATGTGAGGTTTGTGTATGTGACAGGTGTGTATGTGTGTCATCTTAATACCCCCACCATTCTACCTACCCCTCTCATCTACAGTAAATACCCCACCATCCTAACTACCCCTCTCATCTAAATACCCCCACCATTCTAACTACCCCTGTCATCTACAATAAATACCCCCACCATCCTAACTACCCCTCTCACCTAAATACCCCCACCATTCTAACTACCCCTCTCATCTACAGTAAATACCCCACCATTCTAACTACCCCTCTCATCTACAATAAATACCCCCACCATCCTAACTACCCCTCTCACCTAAATACCACCCGATTCTTAACCACACCACATAACACCCCCACACCTACAGCTAACTACCCCGACAACTACCTACCCCTCACAACCAAATACCCCCACACATAACCACCCCCACACCCAAACAGCCCTGCCCTGGCAGGAGCAGGTGCCATCCCCCCCAATACACACACACTCACACACACACACACCTCAATCCACTAATGAGCAGGGCAACCTGCTGTTCCTAATTAAAGCTCCATTAACACAAAGGACCTCAAAGAAGACATAGGGAGAGGTGGCACTAACACGCACAAACACACACACACACACAAACACACATACACACACATGTTAACACAAACACACACGTTAACACAAACACACACATAGCACAAACACACACACACACACACACACAATGCACACGCACACACACACACATAACGCAAACACTCACACACACAACACACACTCTCACTTATACACTCTCTCTCTCTCTCTCACACACACACATACACACTCTCTCACTCACACACATACTGTACACACACACTCACTCTCACACACACTCTCTCTCTCACACTCTCTCACACACACACACACTCTCTCTCTTTCACACACACACACACACTCTCTCTCTCACACATACAACACACACACTCTCTCTCTCACACACACACAACACACACTCTCACTTATACACTCTCTCTCTCTCACACACACACATACACACTCTCTCACTCACACACTCTCACACATACACTCTCTCTCTTTCACACACACACATTCTCACTCACACACACATACACACTTTCTCACTCACACACATACTGTACACACACACTCACTCTCACACACACTCTCTCTCTCTCTCTCTCACACACACACACTCTCTCTCACACACTCTCTCTCTTTCACACACACACACTCTCACTCACACACACACACTCTCTCTCTCTCACACACACTCTCACTCACACACATACACACACACACACTCCACAACAGTCCCCTTGGTATGAGTCAGTTTAATTTATTGTACAGAGATTAGGACCAAACAACCAATCAGCCTCAAGATTCTCCTCCCCTGCATCAACCCACACTGGTTAGCACTTCGGACTTGTGACCGGAGGGTTGCAGGTTCGAACCCCGACCAGTGGGCCGTGGCTGAAGTGCCCTTGAGCAAGGCACCTAACCCCTCACTGCTCCCCGAGCGCCGCTGTTGTTGCAGGCAGCTCACTGCGCCGGGATTAGTGTGTGCTTCACCTCACTGTGTGTTCACTGTGTGCTGTGTGTGTTTCACTAATTCACGGATTGAGATAAATGCAGAGACCAAATTCCCGCACGCATACACACACGCACGCGCGCACACACACACATACATACACACGCATGCACACACACAACACACACACACGCACTCTCAGATCTCTCCACCCTGCCTCAGGCCCAATCGGATGCCAGTGTGTGCCCACGTCACTGAGAGCCCTTTAATCCCGGCCAGCTGATACCGTGTACACACGGTATGTGTGTGTGTGTGTGTGTGTGTGTTGGCCCTACTCTGGGATCAATTCCAGATCAATGTAGTTCATTTCCTTCCTCCACACTTCAGGAACTGGCTTTGAGTTCACACGGCCCTCACAACGGAGTGTGTGTGAGGGTGAGAGAGTGTGTGTGTACATGTGTATGTGTGTGAGGGAGTGTATGTGTGAGAGGGTGGGTGTGTATGAGGGGGAGAGTGTGTGTGTACATGTGTATGTGTGTGAGGGAGTGTATGTGTGTGAGGGAGTGTGAGAGTGTGTTTGTGAGAGGGTGGGTGTGTATGTGTGTGTGAGAGGGTTGGTGTGTATGTGTGTGTGAGTGTGTGTGTACGTGTGTATGTGAGTGTGTGTACATGTGTATGAGGGGGAGAGAGTGTATGTACATGTGTATGTGTGAGAGGGTGGATGTGTATGTATGTGTGTGTGAGAGTGTGTGTACATGTGTATGTGTGTGAGAGTGTGTGTACATGTGTGTGTGATAGTGTGTGTACATGTGTATGTGTGTGTGAGAGTGTGTGTACATGTGTATGTGTGTGTGAGAGTGTGTGTATGATGGTGTTCTTGTGGGTTCATGTGAGACTGTATTAAATTGGAATTTTTTTTTTTGGGGGGGGGTAAATTGAGGGCTTGGACTGTCGTGCTGAAGAGAGAGAGAGTGTGTGTGTGTGTGTGTGTGTGAGAGTGTGTGTGAGTGTGTGTGTGTGTGTGTGTGCGCATATGGTGCTGGCCTATAAATCTGTGCATGAAAACAAGGTTGACTGCAGCCCTTATCTCTGGAGCTGTCGCCTCAGTGTGTGTGTGTGTGTGTGTGAGTATAGAAGGTAACTGGGAAGAGCTCACCAGCGACTACTGCAACAGACTGGACCTCATCGACTCCTGCCCCTTACCCATCATTATGAAAAGTCATGCCATAAGAGAAATAGCTAAAATTCAGCATTTATTTGCAAAAAAATGAGTGCGACCAATTTGGTCGCATATGCGACCTCATTTTTCAAAAATGCGACTAAAAAAAATCGGAGATCGCACCGGTGCGACCAGCTATTCGAGAGAGGAAAAAGTGTCCGCATTGACACTCTACCTTTGGTTCAATAACAGACACATATTTGGCCAATATCGTGGTTTAAACAAATCACAGATAGTGAAGGGCGGGACCTCCTCTCTGATTGGCCGTGGCCCAGTGCCTGTGTGTAAATTTGAAAATGTGTGTGCTGCAGAGAGAGAGAGAGAGAGAGAGAGAGAGAGAGGTCAGAGACCCGTCAGATAAACAGAGTGGATGTAGTTGCATTACAGTGTGGTCACATAGGCCGAGATAAATGTCCCCTCTCCCCACTGCCTTTCGGCGGCTGGCAGCAGCAAACCGATCAGTCGAGCCCGAGATGATGATCAAGTTTATCGTTGCCTACGATAGGCCTAGTGAAACTTCCCTTCACCAAGTTCAGTCCGAAATAATTATTCACCAGAAAAATAGTTTGAACGTAAACCTGACATACAGGAATGCCTCTTGCGCCAAATTTATAGGAGTCATTGCAGATAAAAATACGTCTTAAAATGTCGAACAATGCATACAAGGCCTTCCCGAACGACAGAGATACAGATATCGCCGAAAAGGAGTGCGTCATTGACCGCAGTTACATGCAGGGAGTAACCCGGTTTTCAACAGCAATATTCGTTTTGCGCGTGAGTTGTGTAAACTCATTCTGATGGCATCAATCAATTTAATCCGGTATTTGGCGCAAACCGAATATCGCTGCTACATTTAAAGCCCGAATATTCCCTGCATGTATAACTGGTCATTGTGTACGGTGAATTGAATGGACACATTTAGATCGAGCATGGCAAGTCATTGCAATAGCCTATAATAATAGGCCTACCATTTTGTTACTGCATTAACCATAGTGATGTTCTTATTGAAAATGTAAAAATACTAAAATTAAAAAGTAAATTGCATTGTGGGGCTGTCAAATGATTATTGCAATCACCATTGCAAAATCACATAAAAATCCCCCAGGCTACTTGGAACATCTCTTTAAATTGTGCTCAAATACATTTCTATGGAAGATGCTAGCATGGCGAGCTGGTTTAGCCAAGGCCTAAAGATCATGAAGGATAGTATGTAAGACATTGAGCCATGAGATGTGCAGTTTGAAGCCCTTAAAAGATGTGCACTGTTAATTTACTCACTGTTATGTTTATTTAATTCATCTTGAGATGTTTTAAGTTTAAATTTCAGCTCAGTGAAGCACTTAAAGCACCAACACTTCATACAACTTACTTTTCTTGTAGAATTGTAAATCATAAGTCATAGGACAACCTATATAGGACAGTAATTAAGGAAGAAAAGTGAACCTGCTGCGGTGTTAAATGCCATGTGGTTGAACATTTGGGTGCACCTAACTTTTGTGCTGGGTAACCTAAGAAAAACATTTAGGCGCACCAGTGCAACCAGTGCAACCAGTTAGTGTGGAGCCCTGATACCAGTGCAACCAGTTAGTGTGGAGCCCTGATACTGACAGCACTAAACAATAAGACGGTGGGAGTGGTAAGGAAGTGGCTTGGGCTGAACACGCACTCAACCCGGGACATTATCTTTCAGCCCAGGAAGGATGGAGGTCTAGGCGTCCCTAACCGCCCTCCAGGCCAACTAGGCGACTTTATTGACGAACTTGACACTCTGCGATCCTCCATCCCTGAGCATGACTGTCCGCTTCTTGTTCTCGGTGATATGAACATCAAATTAGATGCCCCAGGCTCAGCGGACTTTTTGGCCCTAGTCCACTCCTTTGACCTCGAACTGGTTCAAAGCCCACCGACTCACAAAGCTGGCAAAAAGCTTGACTTGATCTTCACTCGGAACTGCAGCACAGACACCCTCATGGTGACGCCTCTCCATCTTTCTGACCACTTCTTCATCCAGTTCAACGTCAGCCTGTCAGAACAGCCTCCGGCTCCTCAGCCGATGGTCACGTTCCGCCGCAACATCCGGAACCTGTCTCCAACGCACTTCTCCTCTGTGGTTGCCTCCGGTCTACCTCCACTCAACACCTTCTCCTCTCTGGAGGTTAATGAAGCCACAGACTCGCTCTGCTCCACACTGACCTTGTGTCTCCAACGCACTTCTCCTCTGTGGTTGCCTCCAGTCTACCTCCACTCAACACCTTCTCCTCTCTGGAGGTTAATGAAGCCACAGACTCGCTCTGCTCCACACTGACCTCGTGTCTAGACGAGCTGTGCCCTCTTACCACAAGGCCAGCTCGATCCAAACATTCTCATCCATGGCTAAATGATACCCTCCGATCGCAGCGCACCAAACTCAGAGCCGCGGAGAGGAAATGGCACAAATCCAAACTAGCTGACGACCTCAAAAACTACCAGACACTCCTGACCTCCTTCTCAGCCAGCATCACTGCTGCTAAGACTGCTTTCTACCATGACAAAATCAACAGCGCTACAGACACTCGAAAACTTTTCTCAACCTTCAAATCGCTACTCAACCCTCAGCTGCCGCCTCCTCCATCCAGCCTTACTGCAGATACCCTCGCCTCATTTTTTACAAACAAAGTGGCGGCAATCAGCAGTCAATTCTCTACATGCCCACTCAACGCATCTGACTCAGATACCGCACTCCTACAACCTCTAGGGACTGCTGGAACATCTTTTTCAGCATTCACGCCTCTCTCCGAGAGTGAAGTGTCCAGACTCCTGACATGCAGCCGTCCTACCACATGCTCGCTGGACCCTATACCTACGAGCCTACTTCAGTCCATCAGCCCGACCATCGCTCCAGCTATCACACATGTGATCAATGCCTCGCTAACCTCCGGCACATTTCCAACAGCGTTCAAAATGGCCCGGGTAACACCGTTACTTAAGAAAGCTTCTCTCAACCCTGCTCAAGTCGAGAACTACCGCCCTGTCTCACTACTGCCTTTCCTATCCAAAGGCATTGAACGAGCAGTCTCCAAACAGGTCTCTGACTTCCTTTCACAGAACAACCTTCTGGATCCAAATCAGTCTGGGTTCAAAAGCGGCCACTCTACCGAAACGGCTCTGCTGTCTGTAACAGAAGCCTTAAAAGAAGCCAGGGCGACCGCTCGGTCATCAGTACTCATTCTGCTTGACTTATCGGCTGCCTTTGACACGGTTAATCACCGTATCCTTCTCTCTATACTCGCTGACATGGGAATCTCCGGTTCTGCTCTCTCCTGGTTTGAATCCTACCTCACAGGACGCTCGTTTAACGTATCATGGCTTGGTCAGCTATCCGCACCTCACCATCTCACCACAGGGGTCCCCCAGGGCTCAGTGCTGGGCCCCCTCCTCTTTGCTATCTACACCACCTCCTTGGGACAGATTATCCGTTCGCACGGCTTCTCATACCACTGCTATGCAGACGACACACAGCTCTATCTGTCCTTTCCACCTGACGACCCCCTGGTTTCAGCACGGATCTCGGATTGCCTTTCAGACATAGCTACATGGATGAAGGCACACCACCTCCAGCTGAACCTCTCAAAGACTGAACTGCTGGTCATCCCAGCTAAACCTACCATACACCACGACATCAACATCAAATTTGACTCCCTGTCTGTTTCACCGACCAGGACTGCAAGAAATCTAGGAGTTGTTCTTGACAACCAACTAAACTTCTCAGATCATGTTGCCTCAGTCGCCCGGTCATGCCGTTTTGCACTCTACAACATACGGAAAATCAGGACTTACTTGACTCAAGATGCTACCCAACTTCTGGTTCAGGCAATAGTCATCTCACGACTCGACTACTGCAATGCCCTCCTGACAGGTCTCCCAGCCTGCGCAGTGAAACCACTTCAGATGATCCAGAACGCGGCGGCGCGCCTGGTCTACAACCAACCCAAAAGGGCACATGTTACCCCGCTGCTCATCCAGCTACACTGGCTACCTATGGCGGCCCGCATCAAATTCAAGGCTCTAACGCTTGCCTACAAAGTAGTCTCCGGTTCTGCTCCCACCTACTTGAATGCCCTCATACAGACTTACACTACCTCCAGACCGCTGCGCTCCTCTGACGAACGACGTCTAGCTCTACCACCGGTACGCTCAAGCCAATCCAAACTTTTCTCATCTGTTGTTCCTCGTTGGTGGAACACACTGCCAGTTCCTACAAGGGCAGGGACATCCTTTTCCACTTTCAAAAAACTCCTGAAGACCCAGCTCTTTAGAGAACATCTACTCTCATAGCAACACTTACAACAAGTCTTACTGATCCTAGCACTCACCAGCCGTTTAAACTGACAAGTAACTGTTAAAAACAGCACTCACCGACGCACTTATTCTTACTGTACTCTAATGTTTTTTTTTAAACTGTCCTAAAATTGTGAGAATTGTTCTAAAACTTTTTACCATGTTGTTAGTCGCTTTGGTTAAAAAGCGTCAGCCAAATGTAATGTAATGTAATGTAATGTAATGTAATGTAACATCGAGTGGATATACACTGCCACTAGAACCAGCCACCTGCTTAACATCGAGTGGATATACACTGCCACTAGAACCAGCCACCTGCTTAACATCGAGTGGATATACACTGCCACTAGAACCAGCCACCTGCCTAACATGTTGAACAACAGTGACCCAGCGGTGAAACAGATGGCTTGGGCGTCTCTCATCCAACATCTACAGAGGCGGAAAGTCTCGCCCGCTAAGGAGGATGATGCACAGTTCCAATGGCAAACTGGACATCAAAGGAGGATGATGCACAGTTCCAATGGCAAACTGGACACCAAAGTGGCTGGATTCGGTGTGAGGTCGGACTGGCTGGACTTAAAAAACAATCTTTGCCATCGGATTGGAATACACCTGAAGTGGGCCAGACCGGACAGTGGAACAGTTGAACTGGACAACATCACTACCGATCCGCTCATTTACACGCGCGCAACCTACAAAGTAAGCAACACGCATTTCTTGATGTCAACAACAGGTTCGAGGGCAGAAATTCTCAAAATGAAGTGCTCACATAGCGCACAACACTGGACAAGCCTCAGGCTACAGGGAAAACTGGCGCTTCTACCATTTGCAAATCACTCCCTGTCCCACACCATATTTTCAAACCCCACTCTTGGCGAGGATATTCTCACATTTACCATCAAATCGCGCCTTCAAGTCCTCTCAACAAGATCAAACCTGGCTACGTGGTACCCATCCAACTACAAACCAGATTGCATTCTTTACTCCACTAACTATGTTAATGAGACCACTGCACATGTCCTGAATTGATGCAGTTTTTATAAAGGACTTTACATAGCAGGGCATGATAGACTGGTGGACTTAGTGTCACAAAGCATCAAACGAGTACAGGAGGGAACGACAAAAATATACAAACACCACACTGTACAAATGGAC
Source organism: Alosa sapidissima (assembly GCF_018492685.1). Classification (NCBI taxonomy): domain Eukaryota; kingdom Metazoa; phylum Chordata; class Actinopteri; order Clupeiformes; family Clupeidae; genus Alosa; species Alosa sapidissima. The sequence goes on from NC_055974.1 coordinate 31,703,697, forward strand.
TGGTTCAATGACCAAACCACCAACAATATCACTTTCTGTAATATTCCAAATACCCCAGATATCACCATTATAGATTACAATAATAAGAATGTGACTATTGTTGAAATAGGATGTTCTTTTGATTTATACATGGACACTTGTTTTAACTCCAAGCTGCTGAAATATCAGCCACTTGCTGACAACATCACAAATATGGGGTTTCATTGCAAAATTATCATTCTTGTTTTTGGGAGTCTTGGGCATGTGCACAAACTTGTCCTATGCAGACTGCAACTGTGTGGACTAAGCAAGCCAATTGCAAAAGAACGTGCAAAGTACTGCTCCATTTCTGCAATAATAGGTAGTTTATCCATCTGGAAGCGACGATGCCATGTTTCAGCAGTTCAGAATAAAAATAGCACAATGCATTCTGTGTTTGATCAGACCTGCCTAGGTGTGTAACATACTTCCTTCAATGTTTGGATCTGTGAATCTTCCCCTGTGTTAAGGTCCAAATAAAAGCATTAAAATATACGTGTGTGTAGTAGTAGTAGTAGTAGTGGTGGTGAATGTCCACTGTGTGTGTGTGTGAGTGTGTGTAGTAGTGGTGGTGGTGAATGTCCACTGTGTGTGTGTGAGTGTGAGTGTGTGTGTGTAGTAGTGGTGGTGAATTTCCACTGTGTGTGTGTGTGAGTGTGTGTGTGTAGTAGTGGTGGTGGTTAATGTCCCCTGTGTGTGTGTGTGTGAGTGTGTGTGTGTAGTAGTGGTGGTGGTGAATGTCCACTGTGTGTGTGTGAGTGTGAGTGTGTGTGTAGTAGTGGTGGTGAATGTCCACTGTGTGTGTGTGTGAGTGTGTGTGTGTAGTAGTGGTGGTGGTGAATGTCCACTGTGTGTGTGTGTGTGTGTGTAGTAGTGGTGGTGGTGGTGAATGTCCACTGTGTGTGTGTGAGTGTGTGTGTGTGTGTAGTAGTGGTGGTGGTGGTGAATGTCCACTGTGTGTGTGTGAGTGTGTGTGTAGTAGTGGTGGTGGTGGTGAATGTCCACTGTGTGTGTGTGTGTGTGTGTAGTAGTGGTGGTGGTGGTGAATGTCCACTGTGTGTGTGTGAGTGTGAGTGTGTGTGTGTAGTAGTGGTGGTGAATGTCCACTGTGAGTGTGTGTGAGTGTGTGTGTGTAGTAGTGGTGGTGGTGAATGTCCACTGTGTGTGTGTGAGTGTGTGTGTAGTAGTAGTGGTGGTGGTGAATGTCCACTGTGTGTGTGTGTGTGAGTGTGTGTGTGTAGTAGTGGTGGTGGTGAATGTCCACTGTGTGTGTGTGAGTGTGAGTGTGTGTGTGTAGTAGTGGTGGTGAATGTCCACTGTGTGTGTGTGTGAGTGTGTGTGTGTAGTAGTGGTGGTGAATGTCCACTGTGTGTGTGTGTGAGTGTGTGTGTAGTAGTAGTGGTGGTGGTGAATGTCCACTGTGAGTGTGTGTGAGTGTGTGTAGTAGTGGTGGTGGTGGTGAATGTCCACTGTGTGTGTGTGAGTGTGTGTGTAGCAGTAGTGGTGGTGGTGAATGTCCACTGTGTGTGTGTGAGTGTGTGTAGTAGTGGTGGTGGTGGTGAATGTCCACTGTGTGTGTGTGAGTGTGTGTAGTAGTAGTGGTGGTGGTGAATGTCCACTGTGTGTGTGTGAGTGTGTGTGAGTGTGTGTGTAGTAGTGGTGGTGGTGGTGAATGTCCACTGTGTGTGTGTGAGTGTGTGTGAGTGTGTGTGTAGTAGTAGTGGTGGTGGTGAATGTCCACTGTGAGTGTGTGTGAGTGTGTGTAGTAGTGGTGGTGGTGGTGAATGTCCACTGTGTGTGTGTGAGTGTGTGTAGTAGTAGTGGTGGTGGTGAATGTCCACTGTGTGTGTGTGTGAGTGTGTGTGTGTAGTAGTGGTGGTGGTGGTGAATGTCCACTGTGTGTGTGTGTGAGTGTGTGTGTGTAGTAGTGGTGGTGAATGTCCACTGTGTGTGTGTGAGTGTGTGTGTGTGTGTGAGTGTGTGTGTGTGTAGTGGTGGTGGTGAATGTCCACTGTGTGTGTGTGAGTGTGTGTGTGTGTGTGAGTGTGTGTGTGTAGTAGTGGTGGTGGTGGTGAATGTCCACTGTGTGTGTGTGAGTGTGTGTGTGTGTGTGAGTGAGTGTGTGTAGTAGTGGTGGTGGTGGTGAATGTCCACTGTGAGTGTGTGTGAGTGTGTGTGTGTGTGTGAGTGTGTGTGTGTGTAGTGGTGGTGGTGAATGTCCACTGTGTGTGTGTGAGTGTGTGTGTGTGTGTGAGTGTGTGTGTGTAGTAGTGGTGGTGGTGGTGAATGTCCACTGTGTGTGTGTGAGTGTGTGTGTGTGTGTGAGTGTGTGTGTAGTAGTGGTGGTGGTGGTGAATGTCCACTGTGTGTGTGTGTGTGAGTGTGTGTGTGTAGTAGTGGTGGTGAATGTCCACTGTGTGTGTGTGAGTGTGTGTGTAGTAGTAGTGGTGGTGGTGAATGTCCACTGTGTGTGTGTGAGTGTGTGTAGTAGTAGTGGTGGTGGTGAATGTCCACTGTGTGTGTGTGAGTGTGTGTGTGTGTGTGAGTGAGTGTGTGTAGTAGTGGTGGTGGTGAATGTCCACTGTGAGTGTGTGTGAGTGTGTGTAGTAGTGGTGGTGGTGGTGAATGTCCACTGTGTGTGTGTGTGTGAGTGTGTGTAGTAGTGGTGGTGGTGGTGAATGTCCACTGTGTGTGTGTGTGTGTGAGTGTGTGTGTGTAGTAGTGGTGGTGAATGTCCACTGTGAGTGTGTGTGAGTGTGTGTAGTAGTGGTGGTGGTGAATGTCCACTGTGTGTGTGTGTGAGTGTGTGTGTAGTAGTAGTGGTGGTGGTGAATGTCCACTGTGTGTGTGTGAGTGTGTGTGAGTGTGTGTGTGTAGTAGTGGTGGTGGTGAATGTCCACTGTGTGTGTGTGAGTGTGTGTGTGAGTGTGTGTGAGTGTGTGTGTAGCAGTAGTGGTGGTGGTGAATGTCCACTGTGTGTGTGTGAGTGTGTGTGTAGTAGTGGTGGTGGTGGTGAATGTCCACTGTGTGTGTGTGAGTGTGTGTGTAGTAGTAGTGGTGGTGGTGAATGTCCACTGTGTGTGTGTGAGTGTGTGTGAGTGTGTGTGTGTAGTAGTGGTGGTGGTGAATGTCCACTGTGTGTGTGTGAGTGTGTGTGTGAGTGTGTGTGAGTGTGTGTGTAGTAGTAGTGGTGGTGGTGAATGTCCACTGTGTGTGTGTGAGTGTGTGTGTAGTAGTGGTGGTGGTGGTGAATGTCCACTGTGTGTGTGTGAGTGTGTGTGTAGTAGTAGTGGTGGTGGTGAATGTCCACTGTGTGTGTGTGAGTGTGTGTGAGTGTGTGTGTGTAGTAGTGGTGGTGGTGAATGTCCACTGTGTGTGTGTGAGTGTGTGTGTGAGTGTGTGTGAGTGTGTGTGTAGCAGTAGTGGTGGTGGTGAATGTCCACTGTGAGTGTGTGTGAGTGTGTGTAGTAGTGGTGGTGGTGGTGAATGTCCACTGTGTGTGTGTGTGAGTGTGTGTGAGTGTGTGTGTAGTAGTAGTGGTGGTGGTGAATGTCCACTGTGTGTGTGTGTGAGTGTGTGTGAGTGTGTGTGTAGTAGTAGTGGTGGTGGTGAATGTCCACTAGTTTATCCATATTGCCCAATATGAAGCCCTAACAAGTTGGTCGACCTCCTGGGAACAGCAACAGCATGCACTCACACACACACACTCACAAACACTCACACACCACAGAGCTTTTACTGGTTCTGTTGCCATCGACACCATTTAACTGATGCTATGGATACTGGTTCTGTTGCCAACGACAACATTTAACTGATGCTAACTGATGCTACGGATACTGGTTCTGTTGCCAACGACACCATTTAACTGATGCTACGGATACTGATTCTGTTGCCAACGACACCATTTAACTGATGCTAGGGATACTGGTTCTGTTGCCAACGACCAAATTCTACAAGAAATTGGATAATGGCCCCACATCGGAATTTAAAGCACGTATATATCAGAAATTACAACAACTAATGGAGAATGGTGATATTAGTAAACAAGAATATGCATATATGAAAGTGGATTATCCCACCACTCCAGTCTTCTACACACTTCCAAAAATACATAAAACATTTACCGACACACCACCAGGAAAACCAATTGTGGCAGCCATTGGCTCCCTAACTGAGAAAATGTCAGCCTTTGTGGATCACACATTACAAACATTGGTCACTTCCCTTCCTGCTTTTGTACAGGACTCTATGGATTTTATCAAAATGATCCATTCTATTCAGCTACCAGACGTACAGCAACATATGGTCACAATGGATATAGAGTCTCTATATACTAATGTCCCATTTGTGGGGGGTCTACAGGCCACTAATATGTTTTTGAAAAAGAGACCGACTAAGACTCCAAAAACTGAATGCATTCTGGAACTTATAGAATGTGTGTTGACCTAATTATTTTCGTTTTGGCACTGATTTTTATCTCCAGGTATCCGGAGTAGCAATGGGATCAAAGACGTCTCCAAGTTTTGCCTCCCTCTACGTAGGACTATTTGAAGAGGAGGTGATCTTCAGTACAAAAAAAACTTTTTTAGAGAACATATCATACTGGAAGCGCTACTTGGATGACATTTTTTTCATATGGAAAGGTGATACAACATCTCTAAGAGAATTCCATAATTATATGAATGATAGTAACCAGAACCTGAATTTTAATTGAGAGAGAAGGCAATATATTAAAAACTAACCTCTACCGAAAAAGTACTGATAAAAATTCCTTGCTACATGGTGAGTCATATCACCCTACAGCGTTGAAAAAGAACTTGCCCATTTCCCAATTCAATCGAATCAGAAGGATCTGCAGCTCAGAGGAGGATTATCAAAGCCAGTCGAAAATACTAAAGGACCGTTTTAAACAAAGGAAATAGTCAAAGTCAAAGTCAAAGTCAAAGTCAGCTTTATTGTCAATTTCTTCACATGTTCCAGACATACAAAGAGATCGAAATTACGTTTCTCACTATCCCACGGTGAAGACAAGACATATTTTTCCAATTTAAGTCCACAGACAAACATAACATTCAAGTAAACAAAAAAGTAAGTAAATAAGTAAATAAGAGGGCACATATAATAATGAAAAAATAAGAGCAGCAAAATTTGGTTGAAATTGTGCGTAGACAGTCAATAAAATACTAGTGCAAAGTCAGGCCAATAAAAGGCTTGGGTAGTTCTGTTTGACCTAAGTAATAAAGAAACTTACAAGGAGCAATGGGTCACAGAGGCGTATAACAGTCTTGAAAATAAATCTCAGATTGATTGTCTGAACAGAAAAAAAGAAAAAAAATTCAGATATCCAGAAAGTCATAAGTAAACATTGGCATGTTATGGAAACAGATCCCACATTGAAAGATGTGTGTAAGAAACCACCACGGGTAGTGTTTAAGAGACCACCTAATCTCCGGAATATGTTGGTCAGGGCAGATTTGCCTCCTATCTCCCCACCTACTCAAACACATTTTCTCAGCCAAATTCCTTCTGGCAATTACAAATGTGGAAATTGCCAGCAGTGCAACTACACACACAAAACTCAAACATTCAACCACCCCCATTCAGGAAAGAGTTACAAAATTAGAGGTGTGATATCCTGCAACACTAGAAATGTAATTTACCTATTGAAATGTCCTTGTGGATTGGCATATGTGGGAAACATCAAGAGCACTAAAAACCAGAATCACTGAACATCGCTGTACCATCCGTAACCAGGACAAAAAAGCCCAGTTGCTATACACTTTAAAGAGGCCAAGCATAATGTAGCTTCGTTAAGATACATTGGTATAGAAGCTGTGAAATGCCCAAGAAGAGGTGGGGATATGGACAACTTGCTCCTTAAACGGGAATTATGGTGGATTTTTACACTGGATACACTCACCCGTAGGGGACTTAATGAAGAGTTCAATATAAGACCATACTTGTGATAATTTGAGATACTAATTGTAATTCTGTTGTGGGATTAAGGACGGTTAATGTTGATGTTGATATTTCTGAGAGATGTGAGAAAGACATGTGTCATAGCCTGTAATACTGGTACCATAATGTCTAAGGTCTAGAGATCATCCTTTCATTTGGAGTTTGTGCAACGTTCTGCTTATGTATATGATAAAAAGAAACCCCTGTACGACTTGATAAGATCACTTTCTAGCTAATTATACATCTTGTTAGTGGGTCTGTCTAGATGATTGTATGCTATGTAGGTCCCTGTTAAAACTGTATGTCAAGTATATATATTTTTCTATGTTTCTATATAGCTATATATTTTTCTACAGATATATTTTTCTACAGAGACTTGATATACAGGATGTTTTTATATTTTGCTGTTATACAAATGTAATTTTCTAAATGTGTTCACTATTGGGGGTGGACGATGTATGTATGTATTGTGCACTCCGGTACATACGGGTCAGATGACCTATGACCTATTTAAAATGGTGATGGTCTTTTGTCTGTTCAAGTCTGATGAAGAGCCGAGGGCTCGAAACGTCATGTGTGTGGGGACTGAAATCAAAGAAAAGACAATAAACGGAGAGCAAGCGTGCGGACCTTCTTTCTTACTGGATCTGTTGCCAACGACACCATTTAACTGATGCTGTTGTTTCTGAAGGTTTCTCCGACTGACTCATATCTGGATTACACCTGCTTTTAAAATAAGTTTTTAAAACTCAAAACTGAGCGTGTGTGTGTGATAGAGAGAGAGAGAGTGTGGACATTACTGGATGTAGAGTTGAACACGCACGCACACACACACTTTGGGGCAGCCGTGGCCTACTGGTTAGCGCTTCGGACTTGTAACCAGAGGGTTGCCGGTTCGAACCCCGACCAGTAGGCACAGCTGAAGTGCCCTTAATACAAGGCACCTAACCCCTCACTGCTCCCTGAGCGCCGCTGTTAGTGCAGGCAGCTCACTGCGCCAGGATTAGTGTGTGATTCACCTCACTGTGTGCTGAGTATGTTTCACTAATTCACGGATTGGGATAAATGCAGAGACCAAATTTCCCTCACGGCATCAAAAGAGTAAATATAATAATAATTTTTATAATTTAATAATACACACACACACACACACACACACACACACACACACACACACACACACCTCCGCTGTCTCCGGTCCCCCAGGTAGAACTCCCAGGTTCCCACAGTGACCATCTGCCTGATGAATTCAGTTGAGTTGAAATTGAGAGGTGGACATGAGAGAGAGAGAGAGAGAGAGAGAGAGAGAGATAGGGAGAGGAGGTGGACAGAGAGAGAGAGAGAGGGAGAGGAGGAGGACAGAGAGAGAGAGAGGGAGAGAGAAAGGAAGAGAGAGGGATAGAGAGAGAGAGGGAGCGAGTGAAAGCATGACACTATGTGGTGGCGTGGGTGTCATGGAGATGTACGGCTTCAATTTCCCGTATGAAGCAGCCACGGTTCCCACGGAGACACTGCCTGTTGCGCTGTGCTACCATGGCGATCCATCCTGCTGGTCCTCTGCACATCAGGAAACCCACAGATGGATACATTTCCCCCGGTAACCAGAGGCATTCCCATGGCAACAACCACCGCATCCATCAATCACCTATACACTCTCACACACACATTCTCTCTCTCTCTCTCTCTCTCACACACACACAGTAACATACACACAAACTCTCTCTCTCTCTCACATACACACACACACTGACCTATACACACTCTCACACACACAGACACACACACACTGGCAGACGTAGAGAGATATGTCCTTGTTAGCACTGAACAGCAGCGAACCAGAAAAACCATTAAGCCCAGTAACTGGGTCCCACCAAGATGGATGGGCCACATTTTACTGTCACACACTCACACACACACAGTAACATACACTCACACACACACACACAGTAACATACACTCACACTCACACACACACAGTAACATACACTCACACACACACAGTAACATACACTCACACACACACACACAGTAACATACACTCACACACACACACACACACACACACACAATAACATACACTCACACACACTGTTACGGTTCCCCAGAGGAAAGCCGTTGCATAAATTGGAAAACACAACTAGGTTTAAGGCTCAAAAGGGTTGTTTAATTACGTTCCCTAAAAAGGGCAAAAGCAGGCTCAAAAACCGGCAAAAACTCTCAAAAGACGTTTAAACGGAGGCCAGCGAAGTGGTAACCAGCCAGAAAAACCCAGGGTATGCTCTGCAGACCAGGTCCAGAATGTGCCTTTTGAAGAGGCTGGCCAGGTGCACCGCATCCTGGCTAATTGGATCACCTGGTTAGAGAGCAAACATAGAAAATGACAGGTAACACAACACCCATACCACTCACAGCCAGTAGAGTGTACCAAAAACCATAACGGTACATAATAAGGAACTTCGGGGGCCGTAACACACACACACACACACACACACACACACTACACACACGTACATTGCTGAAACAGGAGCAACATTTAAATATAGCTGCAGGCAACTCAATTAACCTCAGAGTGACCACAGTCGTTGGACCATGTGGGGTCACACACAAATTCACACAGACACACACATTCATTTTCACACACATACTCCCATTCACACACACACATTTATGTTCACACGCATATTCACGTTCACACACACACACACACACACAAATTCACTCACTTTCACACACACACATACACACACATTCATGTTCACACACATATTCACATTCACACACACACACACATTCATGTTCACACACACATTAACGTTCACTCACGTTCACACGCACATTCACACACACACACACACACACATTCATGTTCACATACACACACACACACACACATTCATCTTCACACACATACACAGTGCCTCTTGTTTTTTTCTGGGCATGTGTGGGTGATTAGGAAGCTAACTGAGGGTGTAATTGCGTAATCTAACTGCTCAAACCCTCCAAATTACACTTGGAGATCCTTAGGAGACACACATACACACACACGCACACACACACACACACACACACACACACACACACACCTTCAAGAGCAAGGACATTCTTATTTCCCAGCATTAGTCCAAATGAAAAAAATGATTAAACTGCCAGAGTGGTGTGTGTGTGTGTGTGTGTGTGTGTGTACAAACAAGAAGCCCTAAGCCCCCCCCCCACCCCTACAAACAATCAAGACTCTGATTACATGCAGGCAAAAGCTAAGGCACTGAAGCACAACCTAGAAACCCAACTAACATTAACTAGCATTTAAACACACACACACACACACACCCACACACACAGAAACACGCATTTTATTTGCTTCTAGAAAAAAACAGGGATTTTGATGAAAACTAGCCACTGTTAAGCTTGGGATTTCTCAGGAACAGAGGCGTGTAGAAATACACGGTTTGCACCCACTGAGAGCTTAAAGTCTCACCTTTTAATCGAGCCACTGTATGTGTTCATAGCTATAACACATACAATGCTGAATGCTACAATGCACATAAAATAGATTGCTGGCACTCTAGGACAAAGCTCCTGAAAACAGCTTGGCATTCAATGAGGTAAAAAGGTGATTTTCTCCTCTTCTGGCGTATCGTGACAGGAGAACCATGGCAACTTTGGATGTGGTTATCTTAGCGATACTTTTTGCAATACCCTCAATATACATATCGTTGGAAAGTCAATGGCCGTTCATGTGAGCACATTAACTTAATTTTGTAAATTTTACCAAAACGACTGGTTTCGCCTTGCAGGGTCACATATGTGTGCGTATGATTGAACTGCCTGTGTGTGTGTGTGTGATTCAACTACATGTATGTATATGTGTGTGTGTGTGTGTGTGTGTGTGATTGAACTACCTGTATGTATGTGTGTGTGTGTGTGACTGAACTACCATTATGTATGTGTGCGTGCGTGCGTGTATATATGTGTGTGTGTGTGTGTGCGTGCGTCCGTGCGTGTATATGTGTGTGTGTATGCGTGCGTGCGTGTGTCCACCTCATCTCTGTGTACTTATTCATAATTCAGGCAGATCTTCAGATTGTCAGGAGAACACAGGCTACAATGGGCAGGAGACATTTATAATTGATCACATCGACACACACACACCCACAGAACAGTGCTCAGTGGTTCTGATTGGTTCAGAGCTCAGTGGTTCTGATTGGTTCACAGCTCAGTGGTTCTGACAGGCCCGATCACTGCAATGGTGTGGTTCAAATAGAGCAGGAACCAGAACCAAGAGAACCATTTCACAACAAGAACCAGGCAGAACCAAGAGAACCTACTCAGAACATCAGAGCTCCTCAACCCACACACACACCACACACACACACGCACACGCACACACCACACACACCTGATTGCTCTCTTATGAAGTCTCTTCTCTCCATTAATTGCTTCTTTTTGTGACAGTTTAATCTGGGGGGAATCCAATATAATCTCCAGTAATCTATTTAATCTCAGCCAGTACATATCAATAATCTAATTAATCCTGCAGGCACACAGGCCGAAGAGGATCATCACACTCTCCTTCAAACACACACACACACACACACACACACTCTCTCTCTTTAACACACACACACACACATGTACACACAGAGTATAAGTATATATAAGTATATATACTCTTTTGATCCCGTGAGGGAAATCTGGTCTCTGCATTTATCCCAATCCGTGAATTAGTGAAACACACTCAGCACACAGTGAACACACAGTGAGGTGAAGCACACACTAATCCCGGCGCAGTGAGCTGCCTGCATCAACAGCGGCGCTCGGGGAGCAGTGAGGGGTTAGGTGCCTTGCTCAAGGGCACTTCAGCCGTGCCTACTGGTCGGGGCTCGAACCGGCAACCCTCCTGTTACAAGTCCGAAGTGCTAACCAGTAGGCCACGGCTGCCCCTACAGGGAAGCTCTCTCTCTCTCTCTCTCTCTAACACACACACATAAAGAAACACACACACACACACTCTCTCTCTAACACACATACACATATAGAGAAACACACACACTCTCTCTCTCTCTTGTCTCTCTCTCTAACACACACACACACACAAACACACAGAAAGATGCAGACACATGTTCACACAGGAGGCTACATACACACACTCTCTCTGTCTCCCCTCTAACACACAACACACACAAACACACACACAGATGCAAAGACACATGTTCTCACACACACACACATGCAAAGACACATGTTCACACACACACACACAAACAGATGCAAAGGCACATGTTCACACACACACACATGCAAAGACACATGTTCACACACATACACAAACAGATGCAAAGGCACATGTTCACACAGAAGGCTACATACACAGTCCTCACATTATTAAACCCCAGTGCCCGATTAAATGTGTGTTTGTGTGTGTGCGTGTGTGCATATCCGAGCGTGTGTATGTGTGCGTGCATATCCGTGTGTGTGTGTATGTGTGCGTGTGTGCGTGTATATCTGTGTGTGTGTGTATGCGTGCGTGCAAATCCGTGTGTGTGTGTGCGTGTATATCCGTGTTTGTGTGTGTGTGTGTGTGTGACACTGATGAGTAACATACAGTATTTAGGTTCAGGGTGTACAATGTACAGTGCAACGTGACAAGACAAGGAGATTAAGCAGTTCAATTTACACCTTCATGGACACATTTACACACACACACACAGGCACACACACGCACACACACAGGCACACACACACACACACACACACACAGGCACACACACACACACACACACGCACACACACAAATTTCTCTTCATTTCTCTTTCACACACACGTTTGCATGTATTTGCAGATGTATGCAGTTATGTGTACACACACACACACACACACACACAGGCACACACACACAGGCACACACACACACACACAAACACGTTTGCATGTATGCAGTTATGTGTACACATTTACAGACAAAGACCTTGTAGCAAGAAGACATCAACACACCATTTCCAAAGACATGAAACAAGACAAGGATTCCATTTGGAACACTAGAACCACAAACATACACCTGCTCAATGGCATTTGGAACACTATAACCACAAACATACACCTGCTCAATGGCATTTGGAACACTAGAACACTAGAACCACAAACATACACCTGCTCAATGGCATTTGGAACAGTAGAACCACAAACATACACCTGCTCAATGGCATCTGGAACACTAGAACCACAAACATACACCTGCTCAATGGCATTTAGAACACTAGAACCACAAACATACACCTGCTCAATGGCATTTGGATCACTAGAACCACAAACATACACCTGCTCAATGGCATTTAGAACAATAGAACCACAAACATACACCTGCTCAATGGCATTTGGAACAGTAGAACCACACACATACATCTGCTCAATGGCATCTGGAACACTAGAACCACAAACATACACCTGCTCAATGGCATTTGGAACAGTAGAACCACACACATACACCTGCTCAATGGCATCTGGAATACTAGAACCACGAACATACACCTGCTCAATGGCATTTAAAACAGTAGAACCACACACATACACCTGCTCAAATGGCATTTAGAACAGTAGAACCACACACATACACCTGCTCAATGGAATTTAGAACAGTAGAACCACAAACATACACATGTTCAATGGCAGCATCCCACACACACACACACTCTCTCCCATACACATATACACAGACACAAAAACACACAGAGAATCATTATCCTGTTAATCACGCTTCCATCAATCCCAATACATATAATAATTAAGTGCAAACACATATAAACACACCCACACAACCACACACACACGCGCACACACACACACCCACACACTTTCTCATCCCAGCGAAACAGGCAAAACAGTCGACCGCCTGAAGAGTTACTGTACAAACTTTTACACACACACACACACCTGCGTGTAGTGTCCCAGTGACCAGTCTGAAGAAGTACTGTACAAACTTTTACACACACACACACACACACACACACACACCTGCGTGTAGTGTCCCAGTGACCAGTCTGAAGAAGTACTGGGCGAACTTGAGGATCTCCCTCTTGCATTTCCTCCTACAGCCGCTCATGTCTGCGTTCCGCTGAACGTCCAGAGCGTGCGTCAGTGTTCCGTCCAGAGCGTGCGTCAGTGCTCCGTCCAGAGCGCTGGTCAGTGTTCCGTCCAGAGCGTGCGTCAGTGTTCTGTCCAGAACGCCGGTCAGTGTTCCGTCCAGAGTGCTTGTCAGTGTTCCACAGGACGGCACAAGTACGCCTGCTCCGCTGGTACGGTCCTCGGGACTCCAGATGCGCGCACACACACACATACACACACACACACACCTCCACTTCACTCGTCTCTCCCCTTCTGTCTTCTTCAACCGATGCGTGTGTGTGTTCCACTCTCCTCCTCAGCCGATGTGTGTGTGTGTGTGTGTGTGTGTGTGTGTGTGTGTGTGTGTAGCTGCAGTCCCAGCGTGAGAATGTGGGTGTGTGAACCATCAGACGTCAGACTGGGACTCCTGCAGTGATTCTGCGTGCACGTGTGTGATCCGAGGTGTACTCACACACTCACACACACGTCTCTCTCCTTTTCTTTCACTCTCTTCAGTATCAGTGTCTGCTGCTGTCTGTCTTCCTCTCTCTCTCTCTCTCTCTCTCTCTCTCCCCGTCTCTCCCTCTCTCTCTCTCTCTTTCCCTCTCTCTCTCTTTCTCTCTCTCTTCTCCGCTTCCGAGTCTGCCCGCAGTCTAAGAGCACACACTCACGCAAACCCCTGACACACACACACACACACCAGCCTGCCTTAGATAGCGTAGCGTAGTGCAGCACCACTGTACTCCATCTCTCTCACACACACACACACACACACAAGCCTCCCTCTCTACGGAACCATCTGTAGACGTTTGACACTCGATAACGGTTGCCATGGGGGAGGGAGATCTAGAGAGAGGAGGAGAGGAAAAGAAAGAGTGATAGAGGGAGGAGAGAAAGAGGGAGGAGAGTGATAGATAGAGGGAGGAGAGAAAGAGGGAGGAGGAGAGAGAGAGGGAGGAGAGTGATAGATAGAGGGAGGAGAGAGAGAGGGAGGAGAGTGATAGATAGAGGGAGGAGAGAAAGAGGGAGGAGAGTGATAGATAGAGGGAGGAGAGAAAGAGGGAGGAGAGAGAGTGGACAGAAGAGTAGTTACCATTCCTGATACTGCAGCTGAATTTATTAATGGGCAAGAAGAGAGGGAACAGGGAGAGAGAGAGAGAGAGATGAAATGATGAAGGGAGAGTAGAGAAAAGGAGAGAGATGGAGTGATGAAGAGAGAAGGACAGAAGGAGAGCGATGGAGTGATGAAGAGGGGACAGAAGGAGAGAGAGGGAGTGATGAAGAGAGGAGAGAAAAGGAGAGAGATGGAGTGATGAAGGGAGGACAGAAGGAGAGAGATGGAGTGATGAATAGAGAGGGACAGAAGGAGAGAGCGTAAAATTGAAAAGGTAGAGTGAGAGAAAGAGGGAAAGAGTGGAAGAGTGAGAGAGAGAAAGAAAGAGTGATGACAGGTGATTATGATGCAGCTACGCCTCTCACACACACACACACACCACTGGCCCACTGACAGACGGACTGATGAAGAGTACTTTTGACGTTTTATTGACCGCACTGGCACAGAAACGTTTATGAGTCGCCAGATGGGACAGGAGCAAACATATAGCGTTAGCATTCTCAACAGGACCAAACATATAGCGTTAGCATTCTCAACAGGAGCAAACATATAGCGTTAGCATTCACAACAGGACCAAACATATAGCGTTAGCATTCACAACAGGACCAAACATATAGCGTTAGCATTCACAACAGGACCAAACATATAGCGTTAGCATTCTCAACAGGAGCAAACATATACACAAATCCGGCGAAACACGGAAGTAAAGCAGCGCCGCCATTACTGCGTTGCCTTGCTGCTAAGGAAGTAGCGAAGTAATGTGTTGGTCCTGTAGGCGGCTGTAGCAGACGTTAGCTGTAGATGCGAAATCTTCTTTTTCTTAATTTTTATTTAGTACGTATGCTGTCCAGTGATGCCAGGAAAAGCGTGTTGTGTGGTCGGCTGTTTTAACAACAGTAGGAATATACAGAACTAGAATTAAACCGTTTGTGAAATTAACAAACCTTTGTTGCACATTGAGTGCCCATGTTTACAGGCTTACGGATTACACAGAGTTCCTTGTCGAGGACTAAGATGTGTGTTAAAAGTGGATGAAATACATACGATTAATAAAATAATCCTGAATACCTGTAAGAACATGTATTTTACTGCTACAAGTGGTCGTGGCTAATAGTTATTTGCAACTTCTGAAGCTTGTGATATTAGCAACACAGCTCTTAATGATAGCATTCGGCTTATTGTTGTCATTAATGAATACACGTCTTAATACATTATGTTGTCAATAAATTACCTTCATTGGTAAGTTTTGGCCACTGCCTGACATCTACCCAATGTTCCCTTTCACCTGACATTTTTTCATGAGCAGGGTCTCCTATTTGATATTCTCTGACAGGATGCTTTCATTGAAAAGCCATTAGAAGGCACTGGCAAGTGTCACACCGTCACACTCTGCAGGCACGCAGTAATGGCGGCAGGCAAGATGGCAGCGCCCATAAAGTTCGCGGCGGATTGGTGTATAGTGTTAGCATTCACAACAGGAGCAAACATATAGCGTTAGCATTCACAACAGGAGCAAACATATAGCGTTAGCATTCTCAACAGGAGCAAACATATAGCGTTAGCATTCTCAACAATGTTGTGATCAGACTCGTCTTGTCTTGCTCCCTCCTTTCTTCCACATCTCTTCCCTCCGTAATCTCTCTTTTGTGGCATGTTGTGGGCTCTGGTGTCCCACCCAATACAGCACTGGCAATGTGTGTGTGTGTGTGTGTGTCAGCCCAGAGCAGTGGCATAGACAATGAAAGGTGTGTGAAGTGGCCTGGCTTGCACTGATATGTGTGTGTGTATATGTGTGTGTGTGTGTGTGTGAGAGAGTGTGTGTGTGAGTGTGTGTAAATGTCTGTGCATATGTATCAGAATGCGGCAGATGAGGGCTATTTATGGCAGCTGTACTGGGTCACACACACACACAGAGAACCCAAAAGCAAGCAAGAGCTCCCCTGCACTGCACAAAACTCAAACACACACACACACACACACGCTCACACACACACACACACACACACACACAAACACTCACACAAACACACACACACACTCACACACACAAACACTCACACTCACACAAACACGCACACTCACACAAACACACACACACTCACACGTGTGTGTATGTAGATGTGTGTGTGTGTGTTTAACCCTTACGAGCCCGACCGTTCTAATTTCGTTACAAAAGTAACGATGGCCAATCGTCTAATATCTCAGCTGTCCAATGACTGATTTTATTTCTGAAATCTTCCCCGTAATGCTGACAAACATAAGCTTCAATTTGATATGATTGGTTAAGGGGTTTATGGCGCGAAATGTTTTGGATACTTGAAGAAATGTCTTGAAAAAATATTTTCACTTGAGTCGGTGCATTTGACGTGGACAGCCGGATGCCACCTGCACTTAAGTTGGAGTTTACCTCGACTGGAAACCACACAGCTGGATAAACTGAGGTAATATTGTTTTTACATCGGTTCTAGTTAGGGTTTACCTTAATTTGAAGTCCTTAAATCATGTTATTTGACAGTAATATGCTTTCTCATCAGCGTCAACATTATGGCTTAGCGGGGGGCTAGTGCATCGTCACGTAACTTTAGCTAATAATTGTGAACTGCTTGCAATATTATCGTTTGCTTTTGATGTCAGTTATTTTCATTTAACAGTTTTTAATTAAAAACCTGTTAGTATATAACCTGTAGGTAAGTTTGTTTTCTAGTACCAATTTGCTTGTTAGGTAAGCATTATATTGGCAAGACAGTATTATAGCAAACCAAAGCTGAATAAATCAATGGGCGCCGCGTTTCTAAGTTGCGTTCTCTTACATTAAATAAGTTAAGCGATATTTTTACTCCTCTCAGTATGTAGTTGTAGAAAATAAGATGTGAAATCACATATTCTGTCAGAAATGTGATTAACTTATTGCCTTTCCTCCGGTTGTTATCTGTAGTGCAGTCTGTAGTGAACTATTTTAGCTTGCTAACTTCTAAATGACAAACATCAGACGTGCTTGTCTCAACATTTTCTAAGATGGCATGACTTGAAATAGATGAAGCACAACTCCTCAATATTTAGTTATAGAAAACATGATGTGAAATCACATATTCTGTGGATGCTTCAATAGTTTAGGCTTCCTCTTCTTTTGTGTGCATACATGCACAAATCTGTAGTTTTGTGATTTTATTTTTTACATTAATAAAGGTATTTGTATGATTTCGCTCTTGTTTCAGATGGAGGATGACGAGACCTACACAGACCTTCTCGCAAGCCTGAAGAGGTAGCTGACTGCTCATGAGCTTGCGCTCACAATGCTGAAGACCATGAGGGGATGGAGGAAGAAGGTATAGATTTATGTGCCATGCGTAGGATGGTGCAGACTAAAACACTGTGTGAAATATAGACTTGTTATGTTCTTTTTTACTCACAGTGTTGTCCCAGGCATATGTGGTTTTACCAACTGGAAGGAATGGGAGCTTGTGCTTAGTAGGCCGTCGTATGCAAACAGTGCAGGGGCATGGGACAAAGACACCAGAAGAGTTTCACAGGTTTCTGGGATTGATCATTTACATGGGGTTCACTTCCCTCCCTAATATCCATTGCTACTGGGGAACCAAGTCTTGGCAGGGATCAGGGGACATTGACCAAATGATGAATACATATTGTGTACTCCAAAAAACGCAGAATACCAGAAAGCACTTTTTTCTCCATTGACATTGCCGTTGTCAGTAGCTTCTTGTTATTTCAAGTTTGACAATGCAATGCAGAATCTGGTGTTGAACCTAGGTTTGGTAGCTACAACCAGAAAGAATTTGGAGGAAATCCATCACAACAGCTGGTAGGCATTTCCGTTGAAATTTCAGCCTCACCTTCAGCTGCTCCAACTACTACTCTGTCGTCTTTCCATCAAGTACATATTCCTGTACAGCAGGAGCTTGTTATAAAAAACGTACATAATAAAACTAAAGTAGCTTGTATGGCCCTGGAGTGTAACGGTTGGCGAATTTGTTTTATTGATAAACAAATTGCTGTCAGATTTGGCATTCTGCAAAAGGGGATGCGTTTAGTAATGAGTCATAGCTCTTCTGTGTTCAACCTTCAGGTTCCCCACCCCACCTTTCCCTATCCTCCTTTGTAAGTGTGTGTGTGGGTGGGTATGAGTTTGTGTGTATATGTGTGTATGTGTTTATTCTCCACAGGCTTGTGTATGTAATCCACTTTCAAATGTTTAGAACACATTGAGTTTTGAGTGATGTTGATTGTATTCCTAGTTTTTCATGAATAATAATACATTTTATATACGTATATAATTTTCATATTATACTGATTTATATAAGGAAGTTGTATTTGTTGAATCAAATGTATTTTATGTCTCTTTTCCGAAATGGTCTTCAATGAATACAGTATACTTACTTCCTGTATTACTGGTAAGGTACAGTATGTTTTTAATGTCATTCTTATTGACTGTAGCATTTGCTTATATACAAATAAATGGTTTATTCTTATAGACCAAATACATCTAAACCATTGTTTCTGACTTGATTATTAGTTTTTATGCATACTTTTATGTTGTTGGTGAGAAAGTGAATGTGAATTCTGTCAACATTCTAAATCCCGTTTCCTGCATTTTTTTACACTGATCACTAAAATTATCATAACCTTTGAAAGGTTAATGATATTCCAATACAGTCTTTTTTGTTAAATAGCCCACAACTTGCTGAACATTTCATACGCTCTATATTTTTCTCTATCTTGTAGAGAAATATGATGAAAATTCATTTTTATGTGAATGAAATTCAATTTTGACAAATTCCGGATATACATTTGGAGAGGATTTTCAAAGACTGTTCATTACTATATCAACATTACCATATGTATTTTACATCATTTGATAGAACTGACCCTTCTGATTACAATGGTATGTATATCCCATTGATGGTATGTATTATACTCAAGAAATAAGGTTTTTTGTGTGAGGAGGTCATCCAGCACCAAAAATGGAATGTTCGGCACGGGCACGAAAGGGTTAAGAGGAGTTCAACATTGAGATGTTTGAGTGTGTGTGTAGATGTGTGTGTGTGTGTATATATAGATGTGTGTGTGTGTGTGTACATGTGTGTGTGTGTGTGTGTTTAAGAGGAGTGGAACATTGAGATGTTTGTGTGTGTGTGTGTGTGTTGACGTGTGTGTGTGCATGTAAGAGGAGTGGAACAACTTCAACAGGCACATGTGTCTGATGTCTGTTTTCTGTCTGTTTTAAGAGAAATCTGTCGAAACATCCTCTTAGACACACACACACACACGCACACACTCGTGTGAGGTGCAGATGTCACAGAGTCACACACTGTGTCATTTTCAGAATCAGTGGAAATACACTCTCTGACAAACACCAGACAAGCACACAAACACACACACGCACACACACTAGGGGTCACCACACCACGAAGGCAGCAGTTGATACCATGGTAAAAAAAAAACTAAAAACATACTCAGTTTTCACAAGCAATGGCCTGGTTTCACAATACATGTGATTGTAGTGTGAACAGATAAGGTGTGTGTGTGTGTGTGTGTATATTTGTCCCAATATTTCTCCATTTTACACTAACTGCTGTGACAATGACCTACAGTCCTTCAGGTTACAGCAACAACAGAACTGCAAATCAACATAATATGCCTCATAATGGTGTGAGTCACATGACATACACATACTGAAATCTACACACAGTCACAGGAAATACACACACATCTACACATAAACACACACACACACACACACACACCGTAACTCTCTCTCACACACACACATACATTAACTCACACATACAGAGAGAAACACATTAACTCTCACACGCACATTATCTTAGCCCATCTTATACCATATCTATACATAATCCAGTAAAACAGAATAAATGTGTACACACACATACAATATCCAGTAAACAAACCAGTGGTACATAAAACCAATATTGCAGACTTCTTTAGGCCTTAGCCATCTCAGTGCTTTTCATGTCATTAGGGACTCTCAGGAAGGGACTTATATGTTATTAATGGATTCCAGATACCATAAAAAACGGTCATTAGACCCTCTGAGTGCATACTTTATCTTTTCCGATTTCAAATACATCATAAGATCAGTCAGCCATACAGATACTTTTGGTGGGTATGGGGATTTCCAATGTAAAAGAATTTGCCGCCTGGCAATCAAAGTTGAAAAGGCTAATGTATCTTTATTAGTCCTGTCAGTTAAACACGTTAAACGCATACATTTTTTTATCGCGAGATTAACGTTCATTTTGGTGTAACAAACTTTGTAGTTTTTTCACATGCTGTTGCAACAACTAGTAACGTTAGAACAACTACAACACCACACCGATCTAGCCAGACCGGAAACTAAACAATACGCACTGACGAATGGAATGGAACAGAACGTTGTATGTGCTGCATATACGCCCCCTTTTAGGGGGAAGATGACTGATATAATGGAAATCTATGCTGCATCAAAGTGGAGAGCGAAACGTGCTTATAGTAAACTTACTAAATCTTGAAACAAACATGAATAAAAGGCACAAAATAAGGTTGGTGTAAGAGTTATCTGTGTGTTTATGGGGTTAATGTGACCATGTTCCTATGTTTTGCTCTCTCCAGTTTACTAACAGGAGTGTCACGAATGTATCGATAGGCACAGTCAAACTGCCCGTGGCTGACTAATTAAGTTCAGCAAGCTTAACTTTACATGTCATAACATCAACTAAACATAAGTCACACATTCATTCTATCACTTGTAATATGAACGTAGCCTATTTCCTACAACTAGGTGAGATAATTGGCTATGTTATACTGAAGTTCCACAGTTAGCTAGCTAGCAAGCTAACCGTTTTGCATGGGATATTATGGTATGCTAAATTTGTATAATACATGGGGTATTGCAAACGAATAAGGTTGGTAATGTACATCGTTTCGACATGAGTAAGTTACATAAACACAATTCTTCATAACTGCCGTGTTAGTAAAATGATTGAATGTCCTGTGAATTAATAACTAGATGTAACGTCAACGTGTGATTACTAGCTGTCTTTCAATGGTATAATGTTAATGTGTTTTCCGCTAAAATGGGGCGTGATGCAGATCAAATGTATCTTTATGAAGATGCGCAGTTAGTAGGCTACGTAAAGGCATGCTGCACACACTTGGTTGGGCTAACGAGCCGGCCAAAGAGTAGTAGCCTAGGCTGACGCATTAGTTGTGTGCCGCCAAAGATTTTTTCACCGTCACTTGTTCTGTTATCAACATTCCTCTTTGGCTGCTACTATTTGCGATGCACTCTGCTTTCGACATTCATTTACATTAGATTCCATTCTTTTCAATACAACTCCACACACCAGCATCGCACTTTGCAGCCGTGTAAATCACGATTCAGTTATATTTGGTCGCTGCTCCATACATTGATCATCCAGTGTTTGCCTGTTAAAAACTTCGGCGTTGATGTGTGTGGCAAGTGACAGTGCACCATAGACTGTAGGCCTATAAAATGGCAATGCACTCATGTTGAAAACTTCCTTATTTTCAACTGAACTCAAAGATAATGAATATAGTATGAATATAATATTTTCTGTTTGTTATGCCCTTTATAATGTGTGTAGGCCTACATTTTGTGCATGCACTTCTGCAGTAGCATTTATTTCAGTTTATATCAGCTAGATTTCTGAAGAATATATTGCGTTGCCTCAGGTCTGCTGCACATCTTTTGAAATTTGAGTTGAAATAATCAAATAGACCTACGTCTTAAAGTTCAGTTAATAAAGTAACTTGCTTTGCTTTCATTTGAATCCCAATCAAGATACACAATAATTGCTTTATTGTTAATATGGACTCCTGGAAAGTTCAGAAATGCAAAATAATAGAATTTTAATCATATGATAAAATATGTGATTAATTGTGATTAACTATAGGAATTCAGTGATTAATCGTGATTAAAAATCGTTTTAATCGTTTGACAGCACTAATCTTTATACCTAGCAAGTCCTATATGGTCGCTTGGCACGGCTCCAAAAATTGAGGTATACACATTGGGTTCACATTCTATTTCTATAACTTCAGATAACGTTTTGTAGACCCCTAACCAAAATTGATCCAAGCATGGGCATGACCAGAACATGTGGGTCAAAGTTGCTGGAGCGCTATGACACCTGCTACAACTGCCATCCATGCCTGTGAATATTTTTGCCAATTTAGCTTTAGAAAAATGCATCCTATGTAAAACTTTAAACTGGATTAAGCTCAGACGAGCACATGATGTAGTCCCATTAACCCTACGCACATGATGTAGTCCCATTAACCCTACGCACCGCTTCCATCCATATACTATCTGGTATTGTCTCTCCTAGTTCAGCATCCCACTTTGCTCTAATCTTATCCACAATATTGTCACCATGGGAAGTGATGATGTTATAAATTCTGGAAATAAGTCCCTTTAAATTAGAAGACATTTCCAAGATATCCTCCAAGAGAGATGGATCTGGTTCATTTGGAAAATCTGTTGTATTACTACGAATAAAGTGGCGAATCTGTAGATATCTAAAATGATTTGAGCAGGAGAGATTAAATTTTTCGCATATGTCATTGAAACTTGCAAATACACCATCCTTACACACACACACATTAAATCTCACACACACTTTAACTCTCTTTCACACACACACACACACATTAACACACACACATACACACATTAACTCACTCACACACACACAAACACACACACATTAACTCTCTGGGCTCTATCTTGTACTCCAGCGCAATTGACTTTGTATACTCGCGCTTTTGTCTTTCCTATTTTGCAGTCAGCGCATATTGGAATTTAGTAGCCTAACATCTACAAGCAATATCTTTACATGTCCATCCATGATGGCCTTGAAGTCTTGAGTTAGAGAATTAGCTTAAATCAGCTTATTATGTGCTGTTAACCAGCAACCATAGATAGTAAAAGAAAGCAGCAAGTAGCCTTGGCTACAATTTCTGTAGTTGCTGCGTCCATTCACTGTTATTCTCTCTCCTGCTCAAACAAAAGTTGTGAGTGCATTAAGTTGATGATAACATGTTTACAAACTCTACTGTACATAAAATAAATATTGTAAATAGCCTACTGTCATGCAGTTAATGGGATACTGTGCAGAGTTGGAAAGTTAGGTCAACTTGGGAACTGTTTCTCGTTGTTGAGTTGCACAACGCACACTTCGCTCCTCTCATCTATACGACGGAGTTCCCATTTCTGCAAACCATACATAATTACAAGGGAAAATATTACCACACGAGGGAAATCAGTGTGGTGCCCATTAAGATGTGAAAAAATAGGTATAAATCTAGCGTACACATTTCCACGAATCACGGATGTGTTGATGACATAAATTAGGAAATATTAGAGGACTTAAAAGGAACCATATGTAAGATTGTGGCCAAAACTGGTACTGCAATCACTTTCAAAATACTGTAGAGCGGTGTATCCCCTCCCCCGACTCGAGGTTGCCAACCCGGACGCCAAAACACAACTGACTTTGTGATTAGTAGATAGGTAGAGGGTGGCGCATCAGGCCAAAACACAACATGACATGACAAAACACAACATCAACATCAGTTGAGGGCTGCAACCTCACTTTTTAAAAGACAATATCCTGGCCAGACTACTGTTGTCAGTGATATAAGTATTTGAAGTGAACATGATTTTTTAATGTCTAGTGACATATCAGGGCCATTTTATGATTAATTGAAATACATTTCTTACATACCAGTTCCTTTAAGGAGACGTGATGTTGAACTGCATGCCGATGCCATTTAACCCAAATGCCCCAGCAGCAGCACGGGAGAGGAGAGCTTATCTGACAGAAGATCTGCATTGTCTATAGTGAGGTAATGTTAGATTACATTGCAAAAATATCACCATGCATTCATAACCTCATGATTCACTGAGGTTCGTACAAGTACATCGATACATCGTAAAGTATGTCTTTGTCACATTTCTGTATTACATTTTGTCAAGAGGAAAAATCAATAGCTAACTGTTCCCAACTGAACAGTGATTATAGCGCTGTGAACGCTCCTGGCTGCGCCTGGCAAATACACCACCATAATAGCAATCAGCTATGGAACAAGCGTGCCTGTTGTTAAAGGGAATGTGAGATGACGCTCTGATTGGTTTATTGCACATTACGCCCAAACCACACCCATGATTAATGTAGCTACTTCAGACCACCCCATTTTAGATTTGCGTCGGGCGCAACAGTCATTATCCCGCCAGTAAAATAGCAACAGCGCCCGAGATCAGCCCACAAAGCTACTTGCACTTTGCCTTTTCATAATTCCGTTTTCCGTCGTGAAGATAGTGCCCTCTCTTTCTCTCTCTCACACACACACATACATGAATTCACATACACACACACACACTAGAGCTAGGAGACATCCATCTTTGTGTGTGTGTGATGGAAAATTCATAAGATCAGGCTCTTGTGATGACTGTTGAGAGTTGGGGACTAATATCAGCACTGGTTATGTGAGTGTGTGTGTGTCAGGTAATATCAGCACTGGTACTATACACAAGGGAAGAATGTAAAATGCCTGCAGGAGAACTAAATCTTTATGAGACACACACACACACGCGCACACACACTCCAGAGACAGATTTCTCTCTCCTCCTTATGAGCACACACACACACACACACACACACTCCAGAGACAGATTTCTCTCTCCTCCTTATGAGCAGGCTGCCCCACAGTCCTGACACTTTTATTGATCCTAACCAGGAAATAAACAGTGGCACTTAAGGCCTGGAGACCAACACACACACACACTCAGTCACACACACACACACAGAGCACACCAAAGGTTGCACTTCACACAGACATCTGCATCAAGCACACAGAATTCCAGAACACAACACACACGTAAGTACCGTTGCACGGTGTATCGATACTAGAAAGGTATCACACAAAAAACAATACGATTTCCGACAATTTTAGAATCGATACTTTGTTAAAATAATAACGTTCTGTGTCTGTGTGAACTGCTGCTCTCCTCCTTGCACGCATCTAGGCAAGTGGGCGTGTCAAGCAGGCAGCTCTGAGTGAGTGAGTGGGCAGCCAACACAAGTCGACATGGATTCGGCTTGTGGATAAAACAAATGCTGAAGTGAAATCTGGAACTATTTCGGACACATTGCGGATAGTGAAGGCAAGGCATCAGGTACACAGAGGCCCAGAGGTGTACGATGTACACACACACACATGTACAGCCTGACACCATCTCACTCACTCACACACACACACGTACAGCCTGACACCATCTCACACACACACACACACACACTGGAACTATTTCGGACACATCGCGGATAGTGAAGGCAAGCCATCAGGTACACAGAGGCCTGTTTGTAAAATATGTTTCAAAGTCATTCAACAGTAAATAGCCTAAGCTACGCATAGAACTTGGCTAAGCATTTTTAAAGAGTTCAAAGAACGACAGGTTAACAAATAGGGTATAGAAAAGACCACTACATGATTAGTGCCAAGTTCATCTCTTCAGTTTTATTTTAGGCTTATAACCTAAGTGAAATGAGTGTGGTTTTCTGGGATAAAGTGAACCTTTCTTTATCAGTGAATGTTGACGAGACATAAGGACTGATCATAGCGTGCTAACGTGATGAAAACGCAATGTTCACGCTAGTATAACATGACCATAACTTGCAAAAAATCTATTTAAAATTCGGTCAGTACTACTGGTAATGTTTGTCATGGCATGTAGACTGCAATTTGTTCAATAATTATTGCCCAGATGTAGGATAGGCTACCCGAAATGCGCTAATTAAAGCCCACAGCATACAAGGATACAAGGAAGTTTATTGTCACATGCATATAGTTACTGGAAGTAAGAAATGCAGTGAAATTATGTCTGGTGTCAGCCTATTTGTGCATTTATGGGTAGAAGAGGGGTTTAGTAGATTCAGTGGCAAGGGCTGCATAGGAAAGGTGGGGGAGGATTGGGATTGGGGGGGCACCAACAAGGAGCACCCAAGAGCAACAGGGGCAAGGAAAAACTCCCTTACCAAGGAAGAAACCACGGCTCAAGGGGCTAACCCAGTGGGCAGTGTGCTGTAAGTATGTTGGGGATGTGTGTTGGAGAAGCTTCCTGATGAAATAATATGCTGTGTATGTAGGGGAGAGGGGGGGGCAGTGTACTGCAAGTATGGTGAAGGGACTTACTATTGCAAGCAGAGTACTGTATGTATGATGTATGTGAGTGATGACAGTGAGGATGTGTGTGTGGGCAGGAGGGGAGTGGAGCAGTGACTGTGTGTAGTGTGTAGGTGGGGGCAGTGTGCTGTAAGTATGTAGAGGATGTGTGTTGGAGAAGATCCTGAAGACAATGTGCTGTGGCTGTAGGGAGGGGGGGGGGGGGGGCAGTGTGCAGCAAGTATGTAGAGGAGGCTTACTGTAGCAAGCAGTGTGCTGTATGTATGTGAGGTGATGACAGTGATGATGTAAGTGTGTGTGTGTGTTGGGGATGGGGGTGGGGTATGGGATGGGGGGGCAGAAAGGCTAGGCAATCAAGGACATGGGTAGATAGATGGAGGAGAAATCAAAAATAATAAATAAAAGGTTCTATGGAGATGTGCAAAAGTTGGAGAAAGTCAGATATGTGTGTGTGTGTGTGTTTTGACGTGTGACGTTTGACGTGTGTAAAAGTGCTAAAAGTCATGTAGGTGTGTGTGTGTGGGGGGGGGGGGGGGGGGGGGGTCATGAGTGCTGAGGAGTGAATGAGTGCAAAGTCAGTATAGTGTGAGTTCAGAGTTGGGAAATGTTTGAGAGTGCTGAAGAGTGAATGTGTGCAAAGTCCAGTGTTCAAAAGAACACGCTCATTTTTTCGTGAACACGCTCATTTTTTCGTGAACGTTGAACTGAACGCAACACATTTTTTAATAAAGAACTTGAACGTGAATTAGTTCACATTATGCGTCATGAACGGCAGACATCACTGTAAATGAACGTTGGAATTTGTTTTCCATTGAAAACTGAGTGACATCTGTTTTCTCTTCTGAAACGCAACGAGAGAAAGTTCTTCCCTCCTGTGTTCTCGCTGGTGCCACTTAAATCATGTATCACCAGACAGAAATGGTTTTGACATTGTGTGCACAATGCATTGCGGGCAACGTAGTGTCCGGCTGAGAATAGTTGAATAGCATACTGGCTTCCGCACAACGTTACCCGTGATGAATTGCAGCAGAGCGGGGTAGGCATAGCAACGCCACGTAGCAGGCAACGACGAGAGCGCCGAGGGCTGGAGGAGCGAGAGAGAGAGACAGACCAATGACGAGAGTGAGAGAAAGCGCTGCAATTCTGCTGCTGCTGCTGCAAAAAAAAAATGGCTAGTGGAAGTGATGGCAGGGAGACTGGTCTACCTTGTCTGTACTGCTGCAAGTTTCATCACCTGGTAAGAAACCCACAATTGCAGTGTCATGAGCAAATGTCTACAATGAGCAGCTTCAAAGAACGTATAGTGATTTCTAGCTCGTAGTGTGAGAAAAAGTATTTATTTGAACATCTCACGAAAAAAGTAAATGAACTGAACTTTGAACTAGTTCAGAATTAAAATTGTGAACTTTGAACGTGAACTGTTCACTTTGAGCATGTATGAACTGAACTTGAACTAGTTCAGAAAAGCTGTGAACTGGTAGCCTGGAAACCAGACTCTGACTTCGCAGAGAGTCTGGCCTAGATCCATAGGCGTTCGTTTATTTCCGGGTGGGAGGGCACAGTTTGAGGTTTAAAATCATTGGAGTTCCTTTGAACCAATCACTAACAACCGGCGTTTCGTCATACAGAGAAGTTTCTCTGCAGCACGCCCATAACAAGCACGGGTGCATCTTATCAGCAAACAATCACACGTTTCATCTGCGTAACTCTCGCCAAAATGCATCATATAGTGTTTTGTGAATGTACCCAAGTCAAACTTTCATATAAATGCATAAGTACGTCCAAAGCGCCACTTTTAAGCTTGTATGCGTTGTCGTTTTCGGGTGAAATGACCTTTTGAATGGGATTCCTATAGGGCTACTACTTTTTTGATACAATCGCGTCAAAATCGCTATTTTTCAAATACTATGAAGGCTCGACACAACATGAAACTTTGATCGAAGTATCATCAGTGTTTGAAAAATAGCGATTTTGACCCGACCATGTAGCCTAATAAACTACAGTTTGACTCGGGTACGTTCGTAGCCTATTTCAAGTGACAAAATCTATGACTAAAGTTTAGCTGATGATATAACATCCTACTCCACTGTGACTTCGTTCATGACACTCCTGTTAATAGGCTAAACTATTATTTACATTTGCTCAAAGATTTACATTGCTCGAAGAAGTATAAGTCCTTTTCGCTCCCTACGTTGATGTATTCCAAGCGATCTGCTTCAGGGGCGGGGACGTAGTAATTGAAACACCATGCCTGGGTACGTAATCGCTCTCTGTTTGCTGGTTGGTCGGCTGCCCAACTGCCGAAGTATGAATCAACCTATTCCAGACGAAGTACTGTAGGGAAAAGAAATCGACCGGAAGTACGTAGACAGGCCAAGGCCAGGCTAGTGAACTGGCACAACACTGGCAAGGTCAGTATAGTGTGAGTTCAGAGTTCGGATGGCCTGGGGATAAAAACTTCTCCTGAGTCTCTCAGTTCTGGCTTTGTGACTACATAGGAGTCTTCTTGATTTCAGCGGTAGGAATAATCCATTGTTAGGATGAGAAGAGTCCTTCAGAATCTTTTGGGCTCTTACGAGTACTCTTCTGGAATAGATATCTTGTAGAGCAGGGAGTTGAGTTCTTATAGTACATTCAGCTGAGCGCACTACTCTCTGCAGAGTACTACAATCTCTAACTGTGGAGTTCCCATACCAGGTGATGATGCTACCAGTTAGAACACTCTCAACCGCTGAAGTGTAGAAGGCCTTCATGATGGATGTAGAAACTTTGAATTTCCTTAGCTGATGAAGGAAGTAGAGTAGTTTGCCATTTTTACTCTAATCCTTTGTTGCCAGCCACAACTCTCCTCAAAGGGCCCTTGTTGAATTAAGCAGGGGTGTTTCTTAATCAATGCATCTGCCACATTTTTGCAGTCGGCACCTGATGGGTAGTCTTTGTAGCTGTAAACTGCCTCAGCCAACTTTTCTAAAATGTCTGAAAGCAAACGTAAACTGCAACTGCAAACGTAATTCCTGTATGTGTAAACTTGCTCTCTGCAACTGACACTCTGTGTCATATGAAAAAAGTGGAATTTTGGCCACTGCTGTATCCTTGGAGAATCTGTGTTGCTAGGCAGAGCAGTGTTGCTAGGCAGAGCAGTGTGGCTAGGCAGAGCAGCAGTGTGGCTAGGCAGAGCAGTGTGGCTAGGCAGAGCAGCAGTGTGGCTAGGCAGAGCAGTGTGGCTAGGCAGAGCAGTGTTGCTAGGCAGAGCAGCAGTGTGGCTAGGCAGAGCAGTGTGGCTAGGCAGAGCAGTGTTGCTAGGCAGAGCAGTGTGGCTAGGCAGAGCAGTGTGGCTAGGCAGAGCAGTGTGGCTAGGCAGAGCAGTGTTGCTAGGCAGAGCAGTGTTGCTAGGCAGAGCAGTGTTGCTAGGCAGAGCAGTGTTGCTAGGCAGAGCAGCAGTGTGGCTAGGCAGAGCAGTGTTGCTAGGCAGAGCAGTGTGGCTAGGCAGAGCAGTGTTGCTAGGCAGAGCAGTGTTGCTAGGCAGAGCAGTGTGGCTAGGCAGAGCAGTGTGGCTAGGCAGAGCAGTGTTGCTAGGCAGAGCAGTGTGGCTAGGCAGAGCAGTGTGGCTAGGCAGAGCAGTGTTGCTAGGCAGAGCAGTGTGGCTAGGCAGAGCAGTGTGGCTAGGCAGAGCAGTGTGGCTAGGCAGAGCAGTGTTGCTAGGCAGAGCAGTGTGGCTAGGCAGAGCAGTGTGGCTAGGCAGAGCAGTGTGGCTAGGCAGAGCAGTGTTGCTAGGCAGAGCAGTGTGGCTAGGCAGAGCAGCAGTGTGGCTAGGCAGAGCAGTGTTGCTAGGCAGAGCAGTGTGGCTAGGCAGAGCAGCAGTGTGGCTAGGCAGAGCAGTGTTGCTAGGCAGAGCAGTGTTGCTAGGCAGAGCAGCAGTGTGGCTAGGCAGAGCAGTGTGGCTAGGCAGAGCAGCAGTGTGGCTAGGCAGAGCAGTGTGGCTAGGCAGAGCAGTGTTGCTAGGCAGAGCAGTGTGGCTAGGCAGAGCAGTGTGGCTAGGCAGAGCAGTGTTGCTAGGCAGAGCAGTGTTGCTAGGCAGAGCAGCAGTGTGGCTAGGCAGAGCAGTGTTGCTAGGCAGAGCAGTGTGGCTAGGCAGAGCAGTGTTGCTAGGCAGAGCAGTGTGGCTAGGCAGAGCAGTGTTGCTAGGCAGAGCAGTGTTGCTAGGCAGAGCAGTGTGGCTAGGCAGAGCAGTGTGGCTAGGCAGAGCAGTGTGGCTAGGCAGAGCAGTGTTGCTAGGCAGAGCAGTGTGGCTAGGCAGAGCAGTGTTGCTAGGCAGAGCAGTGTGGCTAGGCAGAGCAGTGTTGCTAGGCAGAGCAGTGTGGCTAGGCAGAGCAGTGTGGCTAGGCAGAGCAGTGTTGCTAGGCAGAGCAGTGTGGCTAGGCAGAGCAGCAGTGTGGCTAGGCAGAGCAGTGTTGCTAGGCAGAGCAGTGTTGCTAGGCAGAGCAGTGTGGCTAGGCAGAGCAGTGTGGCTAGGCAGAGCAGTGTGGCTAGGCAGAGCAGCAGTGTTGCTAGGCAGAGCAGTGTTGCTAGGCAGAGCAGTGTCACTGCAGTGTCACTGCAGAGAGCAAGCTGGGGCAGTCGTCATTGTCTATGTCAAGCGAATGGTGCTACTCATGGGTGTATTCACTGGGTATAGGGTAACAATGGTGCTACTCATGGGTGTATTCACTGGGTATAGGGTAACAATGGTGCTACTCATGGGTGTATTCACTGGGTACAGGGTAACAATGGTGCTACTCATGGGTGTATTCACTGGGTACAGGGTAACAAGGGTGCTACTCATGGGTGTATTCACTGGGTATAGGGTAACAAGGGTGCTACTCATGGGTGTATTCACTGGGTATAGGGTAACAATGGTGCTACTCATGGGTGTATTCACTGGGTATAGGGTAACAAGGGTGCTACTCATGGGTGTATTCACTGGGTACAGGGTAACAATGGTGCTACTCATGGGTGTATTCACTGGGTATAGGGTAACAATGGTGCTACTCATGGGTGTATTCACTGGGTATAGGGTAACAAGGGTGCTACTCATGGGTGTATTCACTGGGTATAGGGTAACAAGGGTGCTACTCATGGGTGTATTCACTGGGTATAGGGTAACAATGGTGCTACTCATGGGTGTATTCACTGGGTATAGGGTAACAAGGGTGCTACTCATGGGTGTATTCACTGGGTATAGGGTAACAATGGTGCTACTCATGGGTGTATTCACTGGGTATAGGGTAACAATGGTGCTACTCATGGGTGTATTCACTGGGTACAGGGTAACAATGGTGCTACTCATGGGTGTATTCACTGGGTACAGGGTAACAAGGGTGCTACTCATGGGTGTATTCACTGGGTATAGGGTAACAAGGGTGCTACTCATGGGTGTATTCACTGGGTATAGGGTAACAATGGTGCTACTCATGGGTGTATTCACTGGGTATAGGGTAACAAGGGTGCTACTCATGGGTGTATTCACTGGGTATAGGGTAACAAGGGTGCTACTCATGGGTGTATTCACTGGGTATAGGGTAACAATGGTGCTACTCATGGGTGTATTCACTGGGTATAGGGTAACAAGGGTGCTACTCATGGGTGTATTCACTGGGTATAGGGTAACAATGGTGCTACTCATGGGTGTATTCACTGGGTACAGGGTAACAATGGTGCTACTCATGGGTGTATTCACTGGGTACAGGGTAACAAGGGTGCTACTCATGGGTGTATTCACTGGGTATAGGGTAACAAGGGTGCTACTCATGGGTGTATTCACTGGGTATAGGGTAACAATGGTGCTACTCATGGGTGTATTCACTGGGTATAGGGTAACAAGGGTGCTACTCATGGGTGTATTCACTGGGTACAGGGTAACAATGGTGCTACTCATGGGTGTATTCACTGGGTATAGGGTAACAATGGTGCTACTCATGGGTGTATTCACTGGGTATAGGGTAACAAGGGTGCTACTCATGGGTGTATTCACTGGGTATAGGGTAACAAGGGTGCTACTCATGGGTGTATTCACTGGGTATAGGGTAACAATGGTGCTACTCATGGGTGTATTCACTGGGTATAGGGTAACAAGGGTGCTACTCATGGGTGTATTCACTGGGTATAGGGTAACAATGGTGCTACTCATGGGTGTATTCACTGGGTATAGGGTAACAATGGTGCTACTCATGGGTGTATTCACTGGGTACAGGGTAACAATGGTGCTACTCATGGGTGTATTCACTGGGTACAGGGTAACAAGGGTGCTACTCATGGGTGTATTCACTGGGTATAGGGTAACAAGGGTGCTACTCATGGGTGTATTCACTGGGTATAGGGTAACAATGGTGCTACTCATGGGTGTATTCACTGGGTATAGGGTAACAAGGGTGCTACTCATGGGTGTATTCACTGGGTATAGGGTAACAAGGGTGCTACTCATGGGTGTATTCACTGGGTATAGGGTAACAATGGTGCTACTCATGGGTGTATTCACTGGGTATAGGGTAACAAGGGTGCTACTCATGGGTGTACTCACTGGGTATAGGGTAACAATGGTGCTACTCATGGGTGTATTCACTGGGTATAGGGTAACAATGGTGCTACTCATGGGTGTATTCACTGGGTATAGGGTAACAATGGTGCTACTCATGGGTGTATTCACTGGGTATAGGGTAACAAGGGTGCTACTCATGGGTGTATTCACTGGGTATAGGGTAACAAGGGTGCTACTCATGGGTGTATTCACTGGGTATAGGGTAACAAGGGTGCTACTCATGGGTGTATTCACTGGGTATAGGGTAACAATGGTGCTACTCATGGGTGTATTCACTGGGTATAGGGTAACAATGGTGCTACTCATGGGTGTATTCACTGGGTATAGGGTAACAATGGTGCTACTCATGGGTGTATTCACTGGGTATAGGGTAACAATGGTGGCTTCAGGGTCTAGCTGGATCACTTTAAGAACGGTGAGGTCCTTAATTACAGATGTTGAGGTTACATTAATAAATAGGTCTCCAAGATCAGCGGCCTCCTAGTCCACATGCAGTCTTCACATCCTCAATGAGGGCTTCCACAGTATCGGGAATGTGCAGCTCCATTCTCATGCAATCATTTTCACTGATGATGACCAGCAAGTGAACAGGTGCGATTTCCGCCATGGTGTCCTGAGAGAAATGAGAAAAGTGATAACAGTAGATGGACAGAGTAGAGACAGAAAAACAGAATGAGAGAGTGAGTGGGAAATAGGGAGAGAGACCATAACATGGTTAGACATTTAGACAATCAGAACAAAGTAAAACTTAAATGTATAGGCCTATTCAAATGACAAAATGCAACAACAGGCTATAATAGAATGGTGAAATACTAGAACACATGCAAAGACAGTAATTTCCCGATTAAGCAGCTAGCCACATCTCAATGTTGTCAGCACTGGACTAATATCAAATGTTACATATGAAAAATGGGTGCATAAAACTTAAGTCTTGAAATACCATTTGGACTAAAGAATTTTGTGTTGCATTTTAAGGGATACATGCAAAGACGTAAACCACAAGATAAATTCTGACCTTAAACATGTATATATCTTTTCAGAGTAATGAGCCTCATTCCCCCAACTGTGTAGTCCACCAACGGGTATGGATCGTTCAGCTCATTTGGATGAAGAAGTTCTATCTCCTTTGTGGGACATGTCTTCAGTTCATAAGGGCTATAGTGTTCCCAGAGCCATGCAGCTTCATGACAATGAAAAACAGCGTATCCTTGACAACAACCATTTGTATAATCTCAGCAAATTCAGGCATCCCTGCCAATGAGCCATGAGGGACAATCATCCCGTTCCTGTAGTTGAGGCCGTTGTAAGATGCATTTTGAGTCAAGAACACTGCATCCAAGTCTGTGTATCTCTGTCTGATGGCAAATGCAATGTCCTCTTTCAAAACATCAAGGGGAACTGATGAACCATGTGCTACTTGTAAAGGCGATTTAGGTAGTGACAGCATAAATGCCCACTAGTTAACTAGTGAACACATATTAGCTTCACTAGTTAACTAGTGAAAGCCAGAAATGTCCACTAGTTAACTAGTAAAGGCCAAAATGCATACCAGTCAGCTAGTTGAAGGCTTTTGTGTCTCACTAGTTAACTAGTGACAGCCAAAAATGTGCACATGTTTACTAGTGAAGGCAAACATTACAAGACAAACACTAGCTAACATGTAAGGCTCAAAATGCCCTCTATAAGCTAGTGAAAGGCATTATAATGCAGATATGTTCACTAGTTAACTAGTGAGCATGTCCTGTTCCATTACTAGTGAACTAGTGAGGCCAAACATGTCAACTAGTTAACTAGTGAAGGCCAATTTGTCACTAGTTAACTAGTAACAGTACCTTTTGCATTACTAGTGAACTAGATAGCTCCAAAAACAGCCACTAGTGTGTGTTGTGCGCACTAGTTAACTAGTGAGCTGCTTCACTGCCACACATGCAAACTAGTGAGACTTAAATTGTTCCACTAGTTAACTAGTGGACAAAAACGGTCAGCTTGTTTGTGTTTTTAGGTGTAACTAGTTAACTAGTGAACAAAATATACATGCCACTAGTTAACTAGTAAGGCCCACAACACCCTCACTAGTAAACTAGTGGGTATTTTGGCCTTTACATGTTAACAAATGACCATTTTGGCATCTTACTAGCTGAAATGGCCTTCACTAGTTAACTAGTGGGCATTTTGGGGCACACTAGTAAACTAGTGACACTTTTTGCACCTCACTAGTTAACTAGTCGAATGGAAATTGCCATCACTAGTTCACTAGTGGGTGTTTTGGTGCACACTAGTAAACTAGTGACACTTTTTAGACCTCACTAGTTAACTAGTGGGCATTTGTGTCTTCACTAGTTAACTAGTGAGCAGTTCTGCCTTAACTAGTTACTGCCTTAACTTAACTAGTTTACATGTAAGTGTCACACTGAAGCCACTAGTTTACTAGCTAGAGTACCTTTGGCCAGCATGTTAACTTGTGTGCCACATGCAAATGTTGTGGGTGGGATTTCGTGAAATTCTGTACTATGATTGGTTGTCATGTTCTATTTGGACATAGGGAACCAATAGAAAGTCTCAATTTCCAGAATTCTGCGCCACTAGTTGACTAGTGTGAATTTTGTCTTGAACTAGTTTACTAGTATACATTTGTGACCTCACTAGTTAACTAGTTTGGACAAATGATGCATCAACTAGTTAACTAGTGAGCCTACTGCCATCACCTAGCTAGCTAGTAAGCCATTTCTGGTTCACTAGTTAACTAGTGACATTGACCTACTGCAACTAGTTAACTAGTGATGTGTTTTGCCTTCACTAGTAAACATGTGCACATTTTTGGCTGTCACTAGTTAACTAGTGAGACCCAAAAGCTGACTGATATGCATTTTGGCCTTTACTAGTTAACTAGTAGACATTTCTGGCCCTCACTAGTTAACTAGTTCACACAAAAATGGCTTACATGTACATGACAATTATGCCTGATATCAAGATATCAGAATAAATGTTCAATTGGCTTGCCATACACTGCACTGTACCCTTTAAAGTTTTTCCCAACTTCTCAAGAAACACTCCGTGCTGTTCTAAGGTTATGAGATCATTGATCAAAGGATTTAATACTTTGTCATAACCATAAGCTTTGACATCATTGCTGTTGATCAGAGCAGCTAGATAAATGCTGGCTAAAGAGGAGTGGTAGCCATGGGGCAGATTGCAGAGTCAATACGCAGACTTTGTGTTTTTTTTCATAAAGTCCCAAGGGGGTTGCAAATTTCAAAATCATCAATATACAAGATCAGCGAAATTCCACATTCTTTGGAGAGAATACTATTTCTTTTACAGTTATTCGACTCGATTCGACTCGATTCGACCAGAATGATCTGTACACACATTTCCCACCCTCTTCTGTTTGAAATTTCTCTTTCAAATTTACAGCCTTACTGAGTATAATTTCACAATTTAGCACTTGCTGCAAGGATTTTAGTAAAGGGACATACTGAAAAGACCTTCTGTTCTGATGAATATATTCTACTGGTTCCACAACATTGAAGTTTTTCCTGTAGTATGCCTTGCGTTTCCAAGCACTTGACAGTGAACCATGGTTTCCTATTGCAGCCTGAATGGGATTCTCAGTGCAAAGAACAGTCGCCAACTACTTCCAATTTTGTTTTTGCAAAAAGTCACAGATAGTCTTTTGAGTGAAAGACACGGAGTGTGTACCGATTATATAGTGCAGCTCCTCCAAAAATCATTCACAGCTGCACTTTGCACTAGATAAGAATGTTCTAATTTAAGCAATACTGAGGCCAATTTCAGTTCAATGACTTTTGGGGAATCTGTTTCTTCTGGTACAACAGTATGCTCTTCAAATGTTAAATCTTCATATGGTACATCACCTAAAAGCTCAGTATCACCTTTTCCCAAAGACTCAAAAAGAGGGCTCTCAATAGATCCATAAATAGCTTCAGGTTTGAAATCTGTAATTGAGTAGGGGGTGTGTTTTCTCCATCTATGTGTGTAGAAAGCTCCATATAGATTTGTCTGGTAAGAGCAACCATTGAACATACAACTGACCAGTTTGTGGTTTCTCAAATGTTTCCCTGAGTGTTGAAAATACTCAGTTTCAGATGCAAGTGGACAGTTGTTGCAGAGATGACATTTAAAAATTGAAAAACTACTTCTCTGGGACTGTTCAGCTGGATGGAACTTGCTCAGATGGGCAATAAGAGCCCTCCATGTCTTGCATTTACACAGGCAATGCTCAAAAATACAGGAGTAGGCATTCCCCCGACCATAACGATGGTGAAGTCTGATGTGCTTCAGTACTTCATTCCTTCTTAAAAAGCAGTCCCCACAGTCTTTCCACATAAATGGATAACTGAGGAAACATGATACAGAATGGAAGTGGTATCTTTAGTTTGCGGATTGGAGCGCAACTCAAATTGCAAATATGTTAGGATGTGGTAGTAAAATGGTCCAATTCACCAGCACATAATCAATTAGGCCTAATTTTTCCCAGTCCAATATAAAATTGTCCTCTTCTCATCACAGAAGTAACATTACGCTTGACTTGTCTTATACAGGGAAGAGACACAATGGAAAAAAGAACTTACCAGTGTTAGCGGAGACTGGACACAACCAAAACTACCAGCCAGGAACTCGACCAACCCAAACTACCAGGCACCAGGAACTCGACCAACCCAAACTACCAGGCACCAGGAACTCGACCAACCCAAACTACCAGGCACCAGGAACTCGACCAACCAAAACTACCAGGCACCAGGAAATAGACAAACCAAGCAGCAGCTTCCTTAAAATTCAAACATAAAAACAGTTTCAGTTTTTCAGTTTCAAAGTCTAAATGCATTTCCTCTTTCACAAATTCAACATTTAACATACAACAAAATACGCGTTCATATTGGCTTTGAACTCCCCGAGCGGAGCCAGTAGGAAAAAGTTAGCCTAAACTCCGTAAACACGTCACTCGCATATTGAGGTGATTAATTTAATTGTCGGTGGAGAAATGCAATATACTGCAAACTTTGGTCATGAAAACTTTTTTTACAACATTGAGAGGATGAAACTATTTTTTCCCCATTCATAATGTCCGTTCAATCAGTCTACGACCGTTAGTAATAGGATTTCCCAGGTAGACAAATGGTGCAATAATGCCACCTAGTGGCCGCATGTATTTACATCGCGGTGACAACAAGGGGCTCTAGAATCTTCAATGAACTTAAACTATGCACCATATCTTAAATGGCAAAGTAACATTACATCCACATGATAAAATAGGATAGATGTAAACCAGTGTACATTTAAACCGTTTAGAAGCATTTAATACAAAATATTAAGTCAAGATGAATGTAATGTGGTGATATTATCTAGACACATTTAATAATGACACAGTTAATAATAATGCTTGTGTGTGTACTGGTCTATTGAGGAGACCTTCTATTTAATATGCAAACATTTACTGGCAGGCATTGTGCAGCTGTTATGCAAACAATGTACTGGAACATGTAGTCTGCCTGTTATGCAAACATTTACTGGAAGTCATGAGACTGGAACGGACAAAGGCTAAGAGTGGCTGGTATGCAAAACATTTACTGGAAGTCAAAGAGTGGAAATAGAAGGGGCTAGCAGAAAAAGGACAAGCAGGGACTTCCAGAGAGAGGAAGTGAAACCAGATGTTGAAGTGACACGTAGAACCAAATCAAAACGTACCCTGCCTGGCAACAGATTACACATAGAACCTGGAGACATGTATTCTGCCTAGCAACACACATTTTTTAATGTCTATATGAGGAGGAGTTTCCACCAATATCTCAGGTCCCAAAACGCTCTGATTGGCTAAAAGGGGCCTGGTGACGTTCCTGGGGATAGGAACGCCTCTCAGGCCCCCGAGAGTATAAAGGAGAGAGCTCAGGCACATTCAGATCAGATCTCATCGGGGTAGCAGCTGCCACTCACCACTCTATTGCCTGACGGTCCAGTCCTGACTCTGTTTGGATTGTATTATCACTGCAATACAGTGAATAAAGGATCAACAGTCTTCAGCTTCTCTCGTCTTGGTGTTCTCCTTCGGGTCTTTGACATCAGAGTGCTAGTTGGATTGGAGGTTTTTGGAAGTGGATAGATTTCCACGACAGATCTGGAGGTCCTACCGAGATTTGAAAGGATTCAACAAGGGAAGCAGTTCCGTCCCGGGTGAAGCAGACTTCTCCAGTGCAGTTCTCCGGGCCCAAAAAGGTAAGCACTTTGCTTATTATTAGGGAGAACTGTACTGTGGGAGTCGGTGGGTAGGCCGGGAAGGTTTGCTAACCTGAATCCTCAAAAGAATAGTGGAGACACCAGACAGAGATTGGGTTGTACTGTTGGTCTTAAAAAAGCGTTTGTAATTTTGTGAACCGGTTAAAATAGTTTTCAAGGAGAAAACTGAGTTAAATGGCCATGTAATAATTTCCAAGGAGGAAATCTAGTTTTCAAGGAGAAAGCTAAAATAGCGTTTTAATTTCCAAGGAGGAAATCTAGTTTTCAAGGAGAAAACTAAAATAGTGTTTTAATTTCCAAGGAGGAAATCTAGTTTTCAAGGAGAAAACTAAAATAGTATTTTGTGTAAAGGGAGCACGGGCTGCCCTAAAATATATGTGTGTTTCAGAGAACGGGTTAATAGGTAAAAACTGCAATAT
Source organism: Alosa sapidissima (assembly GCF_018492685.1). Taxonomy (NCBI): domain Eukaryota; kingdom Metazoa; phylum Chordata; class Actinopteri; order Clupeiformes; family Clupeidae; genus Alosa; species Alosa sapidissima. The sequence continues at coordinate 31,743,352 of NC_055974.1, forward strand.
CAACTGTAAGTTGAACGTGTGAAACTGTCCTGAGCAAAGGGTGATGAACAAAATATATTTTATTATAATCTGCTGTTGTTTCTGTAAAAACTGAGTGTGCGCCGTTGTGTTTTCTTTTGACCGCCTGGGCATGGGCCCACAATAGATGCAAGACAAGCGCACATACAAATTTGAGGTAGAGGAATTCGGCGAGGGAAGAAGGATCGCCACGCTAACAGACGGACGTCAAACTCACATGATAGAAGTTGCGGCTGCAATATTCGTAAGACAGTTGCACAGCAACCATAGCCTGGACATAAGGAGATTATTGCAGTTGTTGGAGGTTTTTGCAGATGCCCCCCCCGAGCCCCCTGTTAGAGTAACAATATTGCCCAAGATTAGGATTGTGAGAGACCATAGGCCAGAGACCCTAGGAAAAGTCCTCTATCGCTTTGAATACTCTGATGATTCAGGTGAGGAAGAACCAGACACAGACTCCCTAGAAGAGTTCACTCCAAACAGTAGTGTGAGAGAGGAAGAAGCAGACAGTGAGCCAGGGGAAGTAAGTGCCCCACCAGAGACAGGATACAGCAGCCTAGGGTCAGAGGAAGAGGGGCACCAGGAGCCAGGTCAAGGGGGTCTAGTGAGAGCTCCAACTCCCTATCCAGGCAACACCGTGTCCCACCAGCTGATTCACAGCCCATTCCGTATAGTTAACAGCCCAGCCACCCCCCGATATAGCTCACCGCCCTCCACAAGTTATAGCCCAACCAACCCCCGGTCTAACTCAAGCTATAGCCCGACTGAGCCCCAGCCAGTGCAGGATATAGAACAGGCGCTGAAAGAGATAGTTGGCCGAGATAGAGGGAGGCTGGCCGATTTTATGAAAGAATCTTTATCAGTATCAGTGTTCTGGAACAAGGAAGGGAGCACTAGGGATAAATATTCAGTTCATGTTGACCACCGTGACAAATACGGAGGAACCCACTCAAGACTAGGCACCAGCGTAGCACCATTGGCACTGCAGACAGTAATAGAGCAGGTAGGAAAGTTTGTGGGGGTGAACACAAGGCCAGTGGTTGACCAGCTCTTTGCCCCACCTGAGGGAAGGAAGCGCAAGTTTGAGAGGGATTCCCCAGCTGCAAGAAGGAGAAGGACAAATAGAGATTATAGATAGGAAGGGGAGGCACTGCTGCAGGGACTCCATAACGACTGCTTGAACTGAATAAACCCCACAGCAACGGCTTAACAAAAAATTGTAATCCGCTAACTTTGCTTAAATTGAAAAGTGTTGTACCTGCTTCAATAAAATAAAGAGAAAATAAAGTCAATAAATGTACTTTGTAAAAGCAAAATAAAAGGTTAAAAGGTAATCTTGAGTGAAGAAAGTATTATTGAAAAGAAAAAAGAAAAGGACTCAAAGCCCCCACTGACACAATAACGTTGGTGAAATAGGAAGGATAGTTATAATATTAAAATAAAAACAGGGACTAGAGGGAATAAGCAGAGTAACGCCCACAAATAGCGAATGAACTTAGAAAGTAAGTGGCATATCACTTTCATTCGGCTACAGGATAATAAGTGGTGCATATTTACAAGAAACCGAGAGGGTCTCGTGAACGGAGCATATCGGTGCCACAGTTACACAGAGCTACTAGAAAAAATAGAACATCTGATAGGGAGAGCTTACCCGTTAGAGTTAGGGACACCTATGGACACAAGGAGCGACGATAGCGATACATCGGATTAACAAAGCACAGAAGCCTATTGAGCAGGTCCAGGAGAAACGTCAAAAGTATATGGAACAGGGACAGCAGAACGTGCTCTGGGCCATAGATATCGTTGAATACGACGAACACGACTGGGAGACAAGCGTCAGAGACGGAGAGGGCCGAGAATACGTAGGATACGTGGGTGAGGTCCCCTTTGAATGCAAATTCCCGTATAGGTGCAAATATCGAGACGACATAGACCTAAAAGCGACGCTTTCTTTGTTGAGTAATCTAACCCCTAATAGCCTGCCAGTGAGGAAGCAGGAGGAACCACAGCCCCAAGCAGCCGGAAGTAAAGGAGAGGCTACATCGGGTGGCCTGAAGATAAAAGGGAAGTGGACAATAAGAATCTCCGAGCACGGGAGTGACGGGTGGAGCATAAGTGCAGTGAACGATAGAGGAGAAGCATTTGAAGAAAGGAGAGGCAAACTGAATACGGTCTTCCAGGAGTGGGGCGACGTGCGGAACTCTATACTATACTTGGTGAGCGACCTACGACTGGACTGGGAGGAAAAAGACCAGAACAGATACAGGAGGGAGAGAAAAAGGCAATACGAAAAGGATTATCGCCTGTTCTGCACTGACCGGGAGGACATAAACGAACTAGACTACGGCAGAGATCCCCATTCCACCGAAGACAACGACCTCTAAGAAAAATGGCAACCAGAGCAATGACACCTCTGGAGGAAGTAGTAAGGGAGAATGCCATTGCTGAAAAGGACGTAAAGAACATCAACCACAAGTGGTTCCTAAGATACAAAGGAGACCACACAGCATGGCCAAAAGAAGGGTCACTCAACCCGACAATAATTGCTCAAATGAGGGAAAAAATCATGAACCACAAGGGCTATGACAAAGGCCCACGGAGGCAGGAAAAGAGAGAGAAGGAATTGAAAACTCTGGAGGCCTTCGCTAAGATATCGGAGAGAAAGAGAAGACAAAGGGCAGACCAGAATGACACACCGCCTGAAACGCCCACCACAGAGAAGTGCCCCCGATCACAGCCCACAGAGAAAGAGCTGGACGCCCCGACCCAAGCAGCAGAGCCAGGAGCTCCGCCCATGGAGGAGCTGCGTCCTCCCCCATACAGGGAAAAGGACAAACTGTACCCGGAGGTGCCGCGAGAAGAGGACAACGTGCGGGAGATAATCCGGCGCCTGGAAGAGAGGGACCCACGGACCCTGGCAGTACAAACACCGGGATACGGGTCACAGGCCCCAACGGTGCACCTGGCAGTGCAGGCCCCACTAGTGGTGAAGGGGATCACACTGGAAGGGACCTGCGCGGAGGTGCTGAAAGAAGTAAAGAGAATAAGGTGGGAACAGGCCAACCCCCAGCCGAGACCATCAACCTCCCAACCGGCGTCCGCACAGTCATCGCCACCATCATCCCCCACCAGAGAAACGCTCCCAGAACACCTTCTGGAAAGGACGGAACCAGGTGAAGAAAAAGAGTGGGATGAGGAAGGAAAAGCTGCAAGGGAATTGGAGGAGCAGGTGGTGAGTGACTACCACACAAGCCTAAGAGGCCACCGGGAAGCAGACGAATCCCCAGTGACCAGCCCCCGAGAGCTCTGTGGGGAGAGCCAAAAGAGGCGTGCAGGTGATCCAGGAGCTGGGGGAAGCGAGCCCCCACGCCTTCCAGGCCAAAGGAAGGAACAAGCCCCTGAGGAGGGAGAAGAGGAACAGAGACAATGGTATGGGAGGCTGTGGGACCACCTGAAGACGGTCATGAGGAAGTGGGTAGAGGCCACAGGGGAGGAAGAGAGAGAAGCCCAAAATAGAGAGGCCATGAAAACCCTGGCCTGGGTGAGGTCACAGATGGACAAGGAACCGGTAAAGGAGGGGTGCAGAGAGTCATGGCGGAAGCTCGAGGAATACACCCAGGTGTGCTGGAGGAGAGTGGAAGTAGCCATTAGGCAAGCGGAAGAAAGATACCGAAACAAAAGAAGAGAGGAACAGAGGGTTGAAGAACGGTATGAGGAAAAAATGGAAAAAATGGAAAAAGGTCTGAAGGAGTTGAAAGCCGCTAAAAAGATTGGATCACAGGAGGTAGAACTGGCCGAGGAGATGATAGAGGAATTAGCAAAGATGGAAAAGTGGGGAGACAAGGGGACAGGCCCAGGAAACACGCCAGAACATGCCAGGTATAAAAAGGATTGCAGGAACTGCAGCGAAAGCCTGAAAAGAGAAATGACGGAAGTCCTGAAAAGAATGGAGGAGATGGGAGTGCGAGAGAAGGAAGAAGGAAGGCTCAGAGAGGAAGAGATGAAGAAGAGTGAGGAGCTGAGAAGGAAACAGGAGAGTGGGAAAAGGGAAAGCCGTCGAGAGTCCAGACGAGAGTCCTCCGAAAGGAGGGGAGCCCGCCGACTGACCTTCGAACTGACCTGCAGTCCAACCACGACAGCGGAAGAAGAGGAGGAAGATACGGACGAAGCAGACAGCCAGGCTGGCTCAGGAGAGGACTATGAGTCAGCGGAAGGAGAGGAGGTAGGACTGGAAGTCGTGGAACAGTTCCTCACAGAGCAAACTCAGAGAGAACTGCCACGGGGTCAGAGGGGAGAGGACCCCTCAGTGTGTCTCGGCTGCGGAAGGACGTTCAGAGGAGAGAGGGGTGTGAGGACCCACCAGCGACAAACAGAGGCATGTAGAGGGCGGGCCGGAATACTCCCAGTGATGATCCCACCCAGTGTGCTCGCCACAGGACTGTTTGGAATCAGCAGGATGAAGAAAGGAGTGGAGAAAGGCCTGGACGAGATCAGAAAAGGAGTGCGAAAAGGGCTCGACGAGATCGAAGGGGGAGTCAAGAAAGGCCTAAAGGAAAACAAAAAGGAGCTGGAAAAACTGGAAAAGGAGGGAAAGAAAGAAAGAGAGAGGGCACGGAAAGGAAAAGAAAGAATGGAAGCCATCCCAGAAGAATTGGATGAGGAAGAGACGGTTGTGATGGCACCGTTAATAACAAAAAACCACACGGCCCACTACCAGCCATGGACCCACTCAGATGTAAATGGCCTCATTTCACGGCTCCCTGTCCTGCATGAGGGAGCGGGCAGATGGATAAGTCGGCTAGAATCAGAGACTCAAGGCCGAAACCTGGCCGTAGGAGATATAAAATATCTGCTCGGCCTGATACTGGGAAAGGCTGACACAGAGGCTGTACTGGAGAGAGAAAACCTAGGGCGGTTGATGAATCCCAGCAGAGACGCCCTGTGTTTTGATAGCGTCCGGAACAACGTGTGGAAGGCCCTAAGGGCAGCTTACCCCAACCACTACAGCCCCTCAGCCGTCTGGATAGAGAAACTCAAAGACAGCGATAACCCCGCAGCCTTCGTGGAAAGGGCAGCGCAGGAATGGACAATAAGGATGGAACAAAGACCAGAAGATTCAGGTCCCCTCACCATGCAGTTCAGAAGAGCGGTTATGGACGCACTGCCAAGAGAAGTCAGGACGCAGCTGGAAAGCGACTGGCGCCTGGCAGCCATGCCAAAAGAAGAATTTAGACTGGCGGTGGTACACCATGTAACTCTGTACAGACAAGGGAAAGACAAGGAGGAGCAGCAGGAGAAGGAAGCGATAAGGAAGCTGACCCATGTGCAGCTCCAGGAGGCAAAGGGGGCAAAGAAGGCAGTTACCCAAGCTCCGGTAATGCCTGCTACAGCCCCTACCACACAGCCACCACCACCGATAGTACAGCAACCAGGGATGCAGCAACCTATGATGCAACAACCAGTAATGATGCAGCCGCAACCCATGCAGCCCATGATGCAAGCATGGCAACAAGCGCCATATGGACCCCCACAACAACAGCAACAGAGACAACAATGGTACCAGCCAAGAGGCAGAGGAGGATTCCGCCAGGGAAGAGGTGGACAAGGCAGAGGAGGCTATGGAAGGGGACAATACCAAGGCCAGCAGAGCCAAGGAAACAGCATTCAATGTTGGATGTGTGGAGGAACGGGACACATCTCCAGGGATTGCCCGACAAAGACCGGAGGCCAGAACAACCAAGGAGGACAGGCAAATCAAGGACAAATGCAAGGAGGGAACTATGCTCCCCAACAAGGGAGGGCCCCACAGCAAATGCAGGGACCCTCTGGCCCAGTCTCCCCTTACGGGGGAAACTGGAATTGACGAGGCCCAGAAAACCCAGGGGAGGGTCAGTTCCCCGCCCTGACAAGGGGAGCTGACGCGGAACCAATGCTGCAGGTTCTAATCGAGGGCATGGAAGTCAAATGTTTAGTGGATACAGGGGCAACATATACTTGTCTTCACCCAAAAGATGCCCAACACCTCCCCAGATCTTCAGGAAAGTTTATGAAGACAGTGGGTTTCTCGGGAAAAACGCAGCTAATTCCAATGACGGCTCCAGTATCGATTCAAATAGAAGACAAGGAAATCAGGATACCAGTCTTAATAGCAGAGCACACGCCCGTCAACCTATTGGGACGGGACGCACTGTGCAACCTAAGAATCCAAATTGAGTGTTCCCCAACAGGAGTACAAATAACAGGGCTGGCAACCCAAATGGCCCTAAGGATGAGTGCCCCAACTCAAACTGAAACTCACCAGGTATACTGGATTGGACAATTGGAACCAAGCATAGAGCGAGTAGTCTACAACGAGTATGCTTTCCAAATAAACAGCCTTCATGCTCGGCTGAGGACGCCGAGATGCCCTTTTCATTGTACGATAAAATTCGACCAAACGCCAAGCAGGGAAAGAGAGGAAAGATGGCATAGGGACGTGAGCAAGTGGGGACGCGTCCCACTCGACATACACGCACTGGTGGTGGCCAAGGAAGGAGTGGCCGCTGAGGTGAAATTCGCGAAAGGATGGGATCTAGGCTTGATCTTCGACATGCCCGGAACAAGGCCGCACATTACTCTAAGAGTGGCCAGAGGTCACAGAGCAAGAGAGATGGGCCCAGTGATGTTCAAGGCCCTGTGCGTCAAGTGGAAGGACACAGGAAATGATCGACTCCAAACGGCTATCAGTAAAGGAGGAGAGCCAATGTTCAGGATAAAATTGGACAACCCAGTCACCGTGTGGGGAGTCCCACAGATAATCGAAATCATGGACACAGAACCGCAGGAGAGAGAGAAGATACCATATGTTGAAGGATGTCCATATGGGAATCAATTTTGCCTCTACCGCCTGTTCCCAGGAGCGGGGCGCCGCTGCTGGGACAAAACGAGACATGTACCGCTCAGCAAAGAAGATGCGGAATGGAGCATGTACATGCGACATCTGTCATGGTGCCCAAAGAAAAGGGAAGCACAACCAGCAGTATATCTCCCGGAGAAGGTTTATAACATACCCTACGTCAAAGGATGCCCCTACGGCAACCCATACTGCATGTATGGCCTGCTGGGAGGAGCAGGATATCGATGCTGGGATAAGGAGAACCATGTGCCCATCGACAAGTCCGACCTAGAGTGGGAGGAATATAAGAAGTACTACCTAGACGGCGAGGCGGACAAGAAGACAGGGAGGCCGGGACCGACCCCCTGGAAAATGATGATGCTGCAAGAGGCGACAGAAACAGACGCCGAACGGGCAGAGAGAATATTGAGAAAAGTGCCGCCTGCGGTATGGTCACAAGGAGATGGTGACATAGGGCTGGTCAAGTCAGCAAGCCCTGTGGAGTTCAGGCTGAAACCAGGAGCGACGCTGCCTTTCCAGCCGCAGTACCCCATTTCAGCAGAAGCAGCTGAAGGGATAAGAGGGACAATTGAAGACCTCCTGGGAGCAGGAGTCTTAGAGGAAGTCCCAAGTGCAAGGTGCAACACACCCATATTTCCCGTGCTGAAGGCGGATGGAGTGCGATGGAGAATGGTCCAGGACCTCAGACCCGTCAACGAGCGCATTGAGGACTATCCGGCGGACGTCCCACATGCTAACGTACTAATGACCAACATCCCGGCAAGTGCAACAACGTTCTCCGCCATTGATCTGGTTCAAGCATTTTTCACAATACGGGTGGCCCCTGCAAGTAGGGAATTTTTCGCATTCAAATATCAGGGCAAGACGTTCCAGTACACAAGGCTCCCACAAGGGTTTAAGCACTCACCGCACATCTTCAACCAAGCCCTCAAGGGGGACTTAAAGCACATCACATGCCAAAGCACGATTCTGCAGTATGTTGACGATGTCTTGGTATGCTCACCGGACCAGGAAACGTGTGAAAGGGATACGATCCACGTGCTGACCGTTCTGGCCGAAGGGGGGTACAAAGCATCAAGGAAAAAGCTACAATTTGCACAGCCCCAGGTGATCTACTTGGGTCGCCGGATCTCACATGGGCACAAGGGCATCGCCCCGGAACACATTGAGGCAATTGCCAAGGCACCGAAGCCAAACACGGTGAAGCAAATGATGTCGTTCATTGGACTCATAGGTTTCAGCAGCGACTGGGTGGAGTGCTATGAACAAAAGATAGCCCCACTACGAGCCATGATCGTGCAGGCTGGAACCAGCCACCTGAGGAATCGTCTCACATGGACGATGGACGGAAACGAGGCGTTTGAACGCATTAAAGGAGAACTACAGCAAGCACCGGCACTTGCACTGCCGGATTACGGAAGACCCTTCTATCTGTACGTATCGGTCAGGAAGGAAGCAGGAAAAGACGCGTACATGACCGCAATCATGGCACAAACACAGTGCCATGGACGCGGCAAACAAGCCATTGCCTACTACAGCTCAAAGCTGGATGCGGTGGCCCAGGGCTACCCACCATGCTTCCAGGGTCTTGAAGCTGTATATTCGGCTTACGTCAAAGCCTCTAACATCACCATGGGATGGCCAGTGGTGATACACACCAGCCACGCAATAGCACAGTTGGTGGAACAAGGGAAATTCTGTGTGACGCCTCAGAGGCAGTTGAGGTACTACAATCTGTCACTCTGCCCAGATGTCACCATAAAGGCATGTGACACAGCAGGAAACCCGGCGGATCTCATCCCACTTGAATATGAGGGCGAGCCACATGACTGCGTGGCTGATTCAATCGCCTTCTCAAAACTGAGGGAAGACCTGCAGAGCGAGCCATTAGGACAGGGAATCACCTACTTTGTGGACGGCTCTAGCCATAACTATGACAACAGGACACATGCAGGATTCAGCGTAGTGCAGATGACAGGTCCAGAAACATTTGCGACAATTATGAGTGAGCCATGCACACAACCATGTTCAGCGCAACTAGCTGAATTAAAGGCGCTGACAGCAGCGTGCTCTCTAGCGGAGGGACAGGATGCAACCGTACACACGGACAGCGCCTATGCCCACAACGTCTGCCATGTGCACGGCGCTCAATGGAAACAGAGAGGGTTCAAGAAATCGGATGGGAGCCCCATCCAGCATCTGGAGCAGATTCAGTTGTTGTTAGCAGCGATGATGCGTCCAAAGACACTGGCAATATGCAAATGCAAAGCACACTGTAAGGGACAGGATTACATTACTCTAGGGAATGCACAGGCAGATGAGGCAGCAAAGGAAGCGGCGTTGGAGGCTAGAAGGTCAAATGCCGCCCCTAAATCTCCACAGGATAACGAACCACATAAAATACTGCTCAACAGGACGGGGCACAGCGTGCCCTGCCCTACAAAATGCCCCTACCCTTACAACGCGTGTATGTGGTGCTCTCAATGGAGTGATGACGACCACAAGCACCAGGTAGATCCCGTCTGTTGCGCGCTATGCCAGAGGGCCAGTTGCCCCAAGTGCGGGGACAAGCCCTGTGAGGCCAGGTACTCGCCAGGCGTAATTGATCGTTTTTTTACGGCAACCGACACAGTGATACAAGCCCCAGTGGTCCGAACCTTGCCTGACGGACGAACGCTTAGAATTGTGGATCCCATGCTCACGCTTAGCGCTATCAAAGACGCACAGAGTGAGGCACCGCGTGCCGAAACACTGCTGTGGGAGGAAAGGGGTGCGTCGAAGGGCAGAAATGGGGTGTGGAGGAGTCATGATGGAAGGGTGGTGGCCCCAAGTAGACTCCTTGATCTCCTCATTCATGATGCGCATGATGTGGATCATTGCGCAAGGGGGGAGGTCAAGCGGCAGATACTTGACAAGGGGTTCTGGGCCCCATACCTTCAAGATCGCATCAATTACGTGCTAAGAAATTGCCACACCTGTGCCACGCACAATTACAGAAACAACATAACAATAGGCATAGGACCACGGCCCCTGGGACACGTGCCACTCCCAGAGGGACCGTTCAAACACCTGGTAATGGACTACATCGACATGGGTCGAACGGTAAACGCGTACAAACACGTGCTGGTGATAATATGCCGCTACTCACGATGGGTAGAAGCCTGTCCAAGCCGAGGGCAGGACGAGAAAACGGTGATTCGATTCCTAGCAAGGGAAGTGATACCCAGATTTGGGATCCCAGAAATAATCAGTAGCGACAATGGCCGAGCGTTTACGGCCAACACGTGGAAAAAGATTGCACAGGCGCTGTGCATCAAGACTCGGTTTGGTTGTGTTTACCACCCGCAGTCCCAGGGGATGGTTGAAAGGGCAAACGGCACGCTGAAAAATAAGATAGCGAAGATCGTCCAAAGCGCACATGACGATCCAAATCTGCCAAACTTAAATTGGGTTGACGCGCTGCCAATCGCGCTGATGAAAATGCGTTGCGAAAAAAATCGAACCACGCATCTGACCCCGCACGAGATGGTGACGGGGCGGGCAATGCCCACACCACGGTTCAGAGGGGATCAGAGGCCTCCGCTGGAAATTTTAGAACAGGAAGTAAGCAGTTACATTAAACAGCTTTCTCAAGTTCACAGGGCAGTTTTCAACGAGCAGAAGAGAAGAGAAAGAGCTCGGGAGCGGAGGACTGAGCCCGGACCGATCCAAGTGGGAGACTGGGTATACCTGAGGGTGTTTAAGAGATCGTGTCTCGACCCCAGGGCAGAAGGGCCCTACCGAGTGACCCAGGCTACCCCCCGGGCGGTAAGAGTGCAAGGATCAGATTTGTGGTATCACCTTAACTCTTGTTACAGGGCGGTGCCACCAGAAGGAGCGAGAGGTCCAGAGGAGGTGGAAGACGATGACGGGGACCAGGGCCCGCCAGGACCCCCACCAGACTCCCCCGGGGAGGATGATGGTGGTGGGGAACAAAGGGGAGGACCAGGTGCGCGTAGGAGTACGAGGCGGAGGATACTGCCGGCTCCTGCTGATGACCCTGGGCGGAATGTACCTAGGGTGCCTGCTGTTCTCCCTCCCCTATCTATACCTACAGGTGCTGGCGATGCTGGAGCCGAGCCAGGCTCGAGGATGGGAAGGCGACATCCACCTGAAGTGGGAGCCACTCCCGAATCCCAAGTATCCAGACCTGCCACCGCCTCGACCAGCGGTGATCCACCAGCTGACCCCACAGCCCACTCTCGGGCCACGACCACGCCCGACCCCACGGGGAGTGACGCCGAAGAAACGCCGAGGTCAGAAAGGGAAGCGCCGCCACCGCCACCGCCACACCAGCAAGGGAACGACACCATCGACTTTGGAGACTTCTACGCCGACTGGGATTACCCATACCCAGCCGACGCCCCCGCTGACGACCAGACTGGAGCACAGCCGTCCGCCGCAGAGATCGCCGAGGCCCTCGACGCGCTCAGGCTACCCGCTGTCCTTACGCCTCCTCCCCGGACACCTCCTCGACAGGGCTCGCAACTTCATGCGGAGCCTGTGGAGAGGCCGACGGACGCAGGACACACCACGGGCGATCCCCACTTCGGGGACAGCCACCCAGGAACCAACCAAGAGACAAGACGAGTACTCCAAGGGATCGGCCTGGACAACTCCCCCGATGCCCACTGGACTGGGGGCTTCGAGGAGGCCATCGACTGGCCTCTCCGGAGATTCCCAGAGGACGACGGAAGCGACGAAGGGGGTACAGACTGCTACCCCCAATAACGCTCTGCGAGGGGACAGAGTGGAGCTGCTCGACGACGGTGCCCTAGACACGAGCAATATTCTGTACATAGGGGGATCAGGAGATGAGATGCCCACCCCAGAGTTAGAAGCATCGGGAAGTGACGAATACATCCCGGTGCCGGACAGTACAACGACTCCGGTGCCGGACAGTGCAACGACTCCGATGCTGGACAGTGCAACGACTCCGGTGCTGGACAATGCAACGACTCAAGGCAAGAATGAGAGCAAAAATGTAAATAGTACAAGCCCGCTTCCAGAAAACAGTACAAGCCCGCTTCCAGAAAACAGTACAAGCCCGCTTCCAGAAAACAGTACAAGCACGCTTCCAGAAAACCCGTCAAAGAACCAGACTGATAGGACTCAGGCCAAAAGAAGAAGAAAGAGATCAACAAGCGCTCTGGAGGAGTGGGAGGACAATTCATGGATGCAATGGGCCAAGTACACAGCAAAGACGGTGAAGCCAGAAGGAGGGTGTTACGTGTGCTCAGCAGTGAAACCAAAGCTGGCCATACTACCAGCGCCAGGAAGTGGAGAAGAGGATGCGGTATATCGAGCATCGGGAAGGCAGTACAAAGAAAACAAGCTGTCTCCCTTTGCATGCTTTGAGCAATTAGGAAGCGAGAAGTTACGTAAGTGGAATACTGGTATAGGCCCCTCTTCTGCAGAACGAAAGGAAGGAAAGAGAACGCACGGATACCAAGAAAATGAGGCAAGATGTAGGAAAGACTACCCAGGCATGGGAGCCAGGGTAGCAAGGAAAACCCACCGCGTTTATGACATACCAGAAGACGTAGAGTTTGAATGTTTTGAAGTACCCCCCTTTGAAGGCATGGTCAAAGGAGGCACGACGGATGTAGGAGCGTTTGAAGGACGCTGCGCAGCAAAGTGGGTCCACGAATCCAACAGCCTCTCGTATCGCCTGGAAGAGAGAAGCGAAAACGGGAAAAGGATTGGAGTCAAAGCAAACAGCACGATGCTAAGGGTAAACTGGATGAACGAACGAGATGTTCCGCTGGCAGACTTATGGTGGGCCTGTGGAAGACGATGGGGACTGCGAAATACCCTTCCAAAATACTGGAGGGGAAAGTGTGCAAGGGTCACCCTGGCCCAGCAAACCTACATAGTCCCCTGGTCAGAATGCAACTCAACATTGAACTCGACCGGCCCAGGGCGCAACCAGCAGACACCCGTAGAAGGGAACCTGAGGAGAAGTCGGAGGGACGCCAACGATGGAGTATATATGGACATGTTCGGACAGCCCCACAACGTCCCGAGACAGTTCAAAGCACGAGACGAGGTGCTCGCCGGATTTGAAGCCGCCATCCCCGTCTATGGAGCATCCATAGGCATCGCCAAGAATGTTCAATGGATCAACTACATCCACTACAACGCCCTACGGTTCATGAATGCCACAGTGGAGGCGTTCAGCGCGCTTGATAGAAGGCTGAACGCCACCACAAAAATGGCAATGGAAACCAGGATAGCAGTGGACTGGATACTGGCAAAGGAAGGTGGAGTGTGCGCAATCGTCGGGACAGATTCGTGCTGCACGTACGTCCCAGGTAAAGGCGAGAACATGGATGACTTCACAAACGCGATGAACAGGCTTAAGGCCATCAACAAGGAGGCCCACGAGAACTCTGGATTGGCACCGACATTTGCGGGACTCCCGGATATTTTTGCCCCCGTAACCAAGTGGCTGACGGACACCTTTGGGTCATGGGGGGGTAAGATTGTAGCATTTCTGGGAAAGTTATTGTTTGGAGCAGCCTTAGTGGTAGGAATGTTTTGCTGTATTACTCAATGTTGTGGTAAGGGTTGCTCCAAAGTGGTCGCTAGACAACTAGTGGTCCAAAATATAAGGATGCCCTGGGACGAGGAGGATGCGAGTGAGAGGATCCTTTTAGTACAAACTAGTGTGAGGCGAATAATGGAAGACGAATTCAACGAGGGTTATACAATGGAAAGGAATTCAGGGCAGGAGTTCCCTCCCCCGGAATTCCCTCTCCCGAATATATACGAGTAGGGGTGGGGTCCTGCGAGTCACCCACCTCTACACACACACTGACGCACACTCACATACACAACACTGACGGGTAATACACAAGGCACGTGACTGCACGCCCAGGTGACAGAGTCAAGATACTAGAGTCAAGGGGTATTATGGGCTGTGACCTGATACGAATGAGTCGCCTTAAGTGACCTGGATTCAATTTTATATCTTAGTGCTTCGCTATTCATAAACGGTAACTTAAGTTTTATGGAGGTGTAGCCCTCCAATGCAAGGCCATCCAAACCTGGATAGATGTAACCAAAGCTTGCTACCAGAAGTAATCACCTCACCCCAAGTTACCGCGCGTCGGACCTGGCCCGCCTAGTGGTGTGGCAGGTGTGTGGCGCGGTCAGGGCTCGAGGACGGGTACGACCCCATTGGCCAGCAGGGGCAACCTAAGACAGAGCATGGCGGCCCGTCCCCTCGGTGTAGCACGCCTGCGGCCGGTGTGCTCACCCATTCTCACGCTAGTGTGAATGCCCGGAGGACTCCGGAGGAGAAAGGGGATGACGTTGCGAGTAACGAAGGGGGGTGTAGTGTGACGCATAGAGGCCGGAAAGGGGCCGTATATACCAGTTACTGCTAAAGAAGCCAGTAGGGGATGGGCAAGCGACGAGTAGGATCATGAAGTTGTTATGTAATTCCGATTTGGCACCGATGGCCGTTGCATGAAATTCTTTTATGCTCAAAGTAACTAGCACATTAGCCGCTTTGGGGACAAATCCGTCTCGGGTCCTAGCCATATGTTCATAACAAGGAATTGGTCCTTCTGTCACTTGATCTGGGCGTTCAGGGCTTGCTTGCTTATGTTAGTTACTCTTGTAAAGGCAATGATGCCGACACATTTACTAGTTATAAGGTTTAAGATTTTACGCATGCAATAAGGTGTGTAGTAGGAGACACTATTCCCGTGTAACTCGCTCATGTGCACATAGCCTGAGGTGTCATGACAACATACGAGGTTATGACACACTCCTTTGTTTAAATGATGCTTATGCTGCATAGCGAGGCTAATTTAGCCTCGAAGGGGGGAATATGTGGTGATATTATCTAGACACATTTAATAATGACACAGTTAATAATAATGCTTGTGTGTGTACTGGTCTATTGAGGAGACCTTCTATTTAATATGCAAACATTTACTGGCAGGCATTGTGCAGCTGTTATGCAAACAATGTACTGGAACATGTAGTCTGCCTGTTATGCAAACATTTACTGGAAGTCATGAGACTGGAACGGACAAAGGCTAAGAGTGGCTGGTATGCAAAACATTTACTGGAAGTCAAAGAGTGGAAATAGAAGGGGCTAGCAGAAAAAGGACAAGCAGGGACTTCCAGAGAGAGGAAGTGAAACCAGATGTTGAAGTGACACGTAGAACCAAATCAAAACGTACCCTGCCTGGCAACAGATTACACATAGAACCTGGAGACATGTATTCTGCCTAGCAACACACATTTTTTAATGTCTATATGAGGAGGAGTTTCCACCAATATCTCAGGTCCCAAAACGCTCTGATTGGCTAAAAGGGGCCTGGTGACGTTCCTGGGGATAGGAACGCCTCTCAGGCCCCCGAGAGTATAAAGGAGAGAGCTCAGGCACATTCAGATCAGATCTCATCGGGGTAGCAGCTGCCACTCACCACTCTATTGCCTGACGGTCCAGTCCTGACTCTGTTTGGATTGTATTATCACTGCAATACAGTGAATAAAGGATCAACAGTCTTCAGCTTCTCTCGTCTTGGTGTTCTCCTTCGGGTCTTTGACATCAGAGTGCTAGTTGGATTGGAGGTTTTTGGAAGTGGATAGATTTCCACGACAGTAACCTAACGTGATCCAAGCGGTTTTGTACACGCAGGCTTACAACAATTTTTACAGCTCTTCTAGTCGTGGTAAAATTATATTTTTGGTGCATAGCTAATTAAGATACACTTATGGTGTGGGTGCTTACGTTTCTTTACGAATCCGCCGTGTTAGTGTGTATAGAAATTAATATTAAGTGACACACACACAGGGCGATAATACGGGACGGGCGATTTATAACGTCTCGTTCAGATAGCAATCTTGGCCATAATATTATTAGCTGCTAACAGCATTACAACTTAATACTCTACAAACAGTACTGATACACATGTAGGTGTCAACATCAAAATTAACGTTTTATAAATTCCGCACACGAGGCACAAAGTCTCATTCTCACTCCACTGCTGCATCTAACTTCAACGCCTGCGAGAACATTCTGGTGGTCCATCTAACAGTATCCGAACCTTAAGTGAACGTTAACGTTAGCATGTTCATAGCTGCTAGCTATTGTTAGCTGTCAAATGGTGCCAGGGTAACACTATACCACTAAAGCCAAAATTGACGTTATAAAAACTTCAAATCTGCGTGTCTGTTCATTTAAATGATATGACCTTGATGCTATACAAATATTTAAATATATATATATATATATATATATATACATACACACTCTTTTGATCCCGTGAAGGAAATTTGGTCTCTGCAGTTTATCCCAACCCGTAAATTCGTGAAACACACACAGCACACAGTGTACACACAGTGAGGTGAAGCACACACTAATCCTGGCGCAGTGAGCTGCCTGCATCAACAGTGGCGCTCGGGGAGCAGTGAGGGGCACTTCAGCCGTGCCTACTGGTCAGGGGTCGAACCGGCAACCCTCCTGTTACAGGTCCGAAGTGCTAACCAGTAGGCCACGGCGGCCCCTAATTTAAATGCTAGGTCGTGCTATCCTGCAAACGCTTATAAGCGTATACGTTAACGGTCACTGCCATTAGCTAACCTGGCTATCAGTAAAACGGTGCCAAGGAAGTCACCTTTTAAAAACGTAACTAGTCACCTTAAAATTATAGTGTAAGTACTGAAATAAAGGGCAAGGATTTCGGAGACGTGTAATTTTGGTTAATTCCTCCCTTACCTGACAAAGTGTCTGCCGAACACAACCGTCCACTCAAGTTCTGCCTTCATTGTCTTCTTCCAGAAGTTTCTCTCGAGTTTTCATGTGTGCGCATGCGCGAATCGTGCTTGATCGATAAAAGTCATTTGATCGAATGTATAATTTGAATTTTATTGTTATGTTATACTTTTATACTGTATCAATCTAAGAAAACAGATTGAAGGACACACAATTTACAAAATGTAATTTTACTTAACAATCTAATACTTTTAGACTATTGGGATAAAAAAAAGTATATCAAATGAAAAACAGCAATGTTTTACTTTTTACAGTGCACACATCTCCCACTGTTCTGATAAGTGACACACTCATGCATCCTACATAGACACACACACACACACACACACATTCAGCTCGCCCACAGCAGACATTACTGCATGTGACAAGAAAGAATCAGACTGTAATGCACCAAGCTAACACCTTAAGGCCTAACACACACACAAACACACACACACGCACGCACGCACGCACACACACACACACACTTCAGGGATTTGTTTAACTCAGGCTTTTTCCATCTCAGATGGCAGCTGCACCTGAACCCTGAAACGGCTCATTTCCCTGCGAAGCGGCCACACACACACACACATACAGAGAGCGTGACGTGTCAGGGGTGTGTTTGTCATCCACTGAGGAGGTAAACCGACTCCTGACAGGCAGAGTGACCACAACACACACTGCAGGAAAACACACATACACATACACACACACATACACACACAGCAGGAAAACACACACACACACACTGCAGGAAAACACACACACATACACACACACACACACACAGCAGGAAGAAATAACATCAAACATTACACACACACACACACACTGCAGGTGTCCACAGGACCATTTTACAAAATGCTGGTTTAGGGATTTCATGATAAGAATACAGTCTGTCAGTCATTTGCTCATTCTGTTCATCACTGCATGTAGTGCTATAGCACACACACGCACACACACACAGCACACACAGCACACACACACACACACACGCACAGCACACAAACACACAGACACACCACATACTGTTGAATTTCCCCTCTGGGGACACTCTGATACATACTGCTCACTATTCA